>NW_016827918.1:67916-73529 GCF_001698545.2 Rhinopithecus bieti
TTTTTGAGACGGAGTCTCGCTCTGTAGCCCAGGCTGGAGTGCAGTGGCCGGATCTCAGCTCACTGCAAGCTCCGCCTCCCGGGTTTACACCATTCTCTCGCCTCAGCCTCCCAAGTAGCTGGGACTACAGGCGCCCGCCATCTCGCCCGGCTAATTTTTTGTATTTTTTTAATAGAGACGGGGTTTCACCGTGTTAGCTAGTATGGTCTCGATCTCCTGACCTCGTGATCCGCCCGTCTCGGCCTCCCAAAGTGCTGGGATTACAGGCTTGAGCCACCGCGCCCGGCCCCTTTGCCCATTTTTTAGTTGGGACAGTGTCTCGATCTGTTGCCCAGGAGTGCAGTCTGATCACTGGAGTTCAGTGATGCAAACACAGCTTACTGCAGCCTTGACCTCCTAGGCTCTAGCAGTCCTCCACCACTGCCTCCCAAAGTGCTGGAGTTTCAGATTTGAGCCACCACACCTTTGCTCATTTTCAAAGTGGGACAAGACACCCACTTCATAGGACTATTACATGATTGAGATTAAATACGTGTAAAATGCATAAATGGTGCCTGGCTTATAGTAAACACTAAATGGATTTCTTCTTCCATAGGATTTAAATAGGGAGCAATTTTTTTTCTATCAAGAGCTGATCAGAAATAAATGAGAAGCATTTAAATGCCCTCCTTCCCCTGCCCCAAGAGAACTTTCACTTTCCAACAGTCTATGTATTTTATTTATTTATAATATCTATTGTTTATTTTCTGTCTACTCATGACAGAATATAAGTTCTATGAGGATGGGAATGCCTGTATGTGCTTATTATATGACCTAACAGTTCCATTACTGGGTATTCACCCAAAAGAAATAAAACAAAGACTTATACATGAATATATTGATATATACTCCAGTCACTTCCAATAGAATCTAGAACACAGTAGGGGCTTAGTACATATTTTTAAATGAATGAAGCCTAATGTTTAGTTTAAACTAGGATTGACCTATTCTTATCCTCGGCAGGGACAGAGAATAACTTATTACCACTTGTCACATATTGAGACTTCAGGTACCTAAAAGGCACTATTAGGTCACCTCTAAGTCTGTTTCCCCTCAAAGTGAAAATCCCAGTTCCATTGCCCTTTTCTCAGAAATCTCATTTTCTAACTTTTTGAGTTCGGTTTGACTAATTTCCTATCTTTGAATTCTGGAGTTCCAAACCAGACTCAGCACAAGTCTAACAGGGCAACCTACAGAGATAAGGACAGCCCAGGCACACTGCACATGGCAAGTTGCACCTGTTTTAAGAGTAAAAATGAGGTCAATGCCACCTTGTACTGAAGATACCTCAATGAGACCATGCCACCCCTTCTCCCACAATCTTGGCAAAAGTCACTATGAAAATAGATATCATTTTACTAGGGCCCTTTCTTTGTCTCCAGTCAGACCTAACACAATGTAGTTATTCACTGGAAAACATCATTTGCATTTGAAAGAGTTACTAACTAAATTCTAAAGAATGTACCAAAGCCTTACTTAACTGTAGAATGAGGCCACACCGCTGCTGGGATACCAGGTACTCTCCCTGAGCCTATCAATGGCAAATTTGGTCCTGTGAAAAATGGGAACAAGACACCCACTTCATAGGACTATTATATGGTTGAAATTAAATATGTGTAAAATGCATAACATGGTGCCTGGCACACAGTAAACACAAAACAGATTTCTTCCTCTATAGCATTTAAATGAGAAGCATTTAGCATTTACTTTCCATGTGCATAAGTGAATTTGAGAAAAGAGGGTAGAGGATATGGGGCAAAGAAGGACAGAAAGGGCCGAAGAGTAGGAAGAATTTAATACCAGAAGATGGGACAAGACCTGGGTCCAGAAACCTCTTCTGCAGATAAAGTAGCTGCAAATTACAGGGAAGGAGTCCTCAGGCTGCTTTCCTTATGGCCATTTATTTTCCTGCATCTTATATCGAGAACCTTAGGCACCGGTTAAGACCCTGTCCCCTTGCAGCAGTAGAGAAAACAGGAGGAGGGAGACGGGAGGTAGAAATTTGGAAGCTAGCAATTGAAGGCCAACTCAGAAAGCCTCAGGTGGAATTCCATTCCTAATTGACATCACCATCCTCTAACTGCAGCAATTCTCACCAGCCCTTTTATGTGCTCCCTACAGAACCTAGCTTTCACACAGCTGAAGGAACCTGTGTGATTTCACCCCAGCTTCGCAGAAGATGGCAGGCACTGGTTATTACTAACTTGCCTCAGAGTCTTCTGAGGCTCCAAATGGTTTTGTCAGTAAGCTGAGCTTCCCCACAGTCCCACAGACTAGAAGCATCAGAAAGAACAAGCCTTAGAACAAATACTGCTCCCCACCTCTAAGGGATCTGCTCATCTGAGTCCCAGAAGTTCACTGCCTTCATTTGATCTCTGCTACAGGAAGACTGAGAATCCAGCTCTCCACCCAGCACTTCCTGATTTTTGAAGTAGAGAGTTGACAAACCTGTTGTCATCAATACAACTATGCTAGGTGAGTGTGAAAGGAAAATATCTTGGGCTCCCAAAATCACTAAGCTGAAAGGAAAAGTCAGGATCATGGTGGATGGAAGTCAGGACTAGATTGCAGCTCTGACTCGGATGGACAGAGAAGCATGTGGAAGCTTGTATCATGAATTTTTGCTCATTACAAAACCTGAGAGGACCCACAGGCCCCCTGAAGGAAGCAGATTGCTCCTGCAGGACCCAGAAGACACCTTAAATACTGTGTTAGTATTTACTTACAGAAATGCAAAATGGTCTGGAAAGGCTCAGCAATAGAATCAAACACGTCGAAGAAAGAAATTCAGAGCTCGAACACAAGGTCTTCAATTTGACCTCATCCAACAAAGACAAAGAAAAACAAATAAGGCCGGGTGCGGTGGCTCACATCTGTAATCCCAGCACTTTGGGAGGCCAAGGTGGGTGGATCACTTGAGGTCAGGAGTTCGAGAACATCCTGGCCAACATGGTAAAACCCCGTCTCTACTAAAACTACAAAAATTAGCTGGGTGTGGTGGCACGTGCCTGTAATCCCAGCTACTCGGGAGGCTGAGGCAGGAGAATCACTGGAACCCGGGAGGTGGAAGTTGCAGTGAGCTGAGATCATGCCACTGCACTCCAGCCTGACGACAAAGCGAGACTCGGTCTCAAAAAAACAAAACAAAACAAAACAGAAAAACAGATAAGAAAATATGAACAAAGCCTCCAAGAAGTCTGGGATTATGTTAAATGAGCAAACCTAAGAATAATTGGCATTGCTGAGGAAGAAGAGAAATCTACAAGTTTGAAAAGCATATTTGGGGGAAAAATTGAGGAAAATTTCCCTGACCTTGCTAGAGACCTAGACAAACACAAGAAGCACAAAGAACATCTGGGAAATTTATTGCAAAAACATCATCACCTAGGCACACTGTCATCAGGTTATCTAAAGTTAAGACAAAAGAAAGAATCTTAAGAGCTGTGAGACAAAAGAACCCAGTAACCTCTGAAGGAAAACCTGTCAGATTAACAGCAGATTTATCAGCAGGAATCCTACAAGCTAGAAGGGATTGGGCCCCTATCTTCAGCGTCCTAAAACAAAACAATTATTAGCCAATAATTTTGTATCCAATGAAACTAAGTTTCATATACGAAGAGAGGGTAGAGTATTTTCAGACAAACAAATGCTGAGAGAATTCACCACTACTATGCCAGTGCTACAAGAATTGTTAAAACAAGCTTCAAATATTGAAACAACTCGTGGAAACACATCAAAACATAACCTCTTTAAAGTATAAATCTCATGGGACATATAAAACAAAAATACAATTTATATAAACAAAAACAAAACTCAAAAAACCAGGGTATACAGGCAACAAAAAGCACAATGAATGGAATGGCACCTCACATCCCAATACTAACATTGAGTGTAAATGGCATAAATGCTCCACTTAAAAGATACAGAATTGCAGAATGGATAAGAATTAACCAACCAACTATCTGCTGCCTTCAAGAGACTCACCTAACACATAAGAGACTCATCTAACACATAAGGACTCACATAAACTTAAGGTAAAGGGGTGGAAAAAGACATTTCATGCAAAATGGACACCAAAAGCAAAAGCAAGCAGAAGTAACTATTGTTTGTTTGTGATGGAGTTTCACTCTTGTAGTCCAGGCTGGAGTGCAATGACACGATCTTGGCTCACTGTAACCTCCGCCTCCCAGATTCAAGCAATTCTGCTGCATTAGCTTCCCAGGTAGCTGGAACTACAGGTGTGTGCCACTGTGCCCAGCTAATTTTTGTATTTTTAGTATGGACAGGTTTAGTGCAGGCAGGGGTGATCTGCCTGCCTTGGTCTCCCAACGTGCTAGGATTACAGGCATGAGCCACCATGCCCAGCCCAGCAGTAGCTATTCTTATATCAGACAAAACAAACTTTAAAGCAATTGCAGTTAAAAAAGACAAAGAGCAACATTATATAACGATAAAAGGCCTTGTCCAACATGAAAATATCACAATCCTAAACATATATGCACCTAACACTGGAGCTCCCAAATTTATAAAACCACTACTAATAGACCTAAGAAATGAGATAGACAGCAACACAGTAATAGTGGAGGACTTTAATACTCCACTGACAGCACTAGACAAGTCAATGAAACAGAAAGTCAACAAAGAAACAATGGATTTAAACTATACCCTGGAACACATGGACTTAACACATATATACAGAATATTCCATCCAACAACTGCAGAATATACATTATATTCAACAGTGCATGGAACTTTCTCCAAGATAGACCACATGGTAGGCCACAAAACAAGCCTTAATAAATTTAAGAAAATTGAAAGTATATCAAGCACTCTCTCAGATCACAGTCAAATAAAATGGGAAATCAACTCCAAAAGGAGCTTTCAAAACCATGCAAATACATGGAAATTAATCTGCTCCTGAATGATCATGAAATCAAGATGGAAATTTAAAAATTCTTCAAACAGAAAAAAAATAATGACACAACCTATCAAAACTTCTGGAATACAGCAAAGTCAGTGCTAAAAGGAAAGTTCATAGCCCTAAACACCTACATCAGTCTATAAGAACATAAACAGACAATCGAAGGTCACACCTCAAGGAACTAGGGAAACAAGAACAAACCAAACCCAAACCCAGCAGAAGAAAGGAAATAGCCAAGATCAGAGCAGAACTAAATGAAATGGAAATGAACAAACAAAAATTACAAAAGATAAATGAAACGAAAACCTGGTTCTTTGAAAAGATAAATAAAGCTTCCAGGAGCTTGTAATCCCTGTAATCCCAGCACATTGGGAGGCCAAGGTGGGCAGATCACAAGGTCAGGAGATCGAGACCATCCCGGCTAACATGCTGAAACCCCGTCTCTACTAAGAATACAAAACATTAGCTGGGCACAGTGGTGGGCACCTGTAGTCCCAGCTACTCGGGAGGCTGAGGCAGGAGAATGGTGTGAACCCAGGAGGCAGAACTTGTAGTGAGCCGAGATCGCACCACTGTACTCCAGCCTAGGCGACAGAACGAGACTACATCTCAAAAAAAAAAAAAAAAAAAAAAAAAAAAAAAAAAAAAAAAAA
>NW_016827918.1:74785-83408 GCF_001698545.2 Rhinopithecus bieti
AAAAAAACCTAGAAGAGATGGATAAATTCCTGGAAAGATACAACCCTCCTAGCTTAAATCAGGAAGAATTAGATACCCTGAACAGACCAATAACGAGCAACAAGATTGAAATGGTAATTTTAAAATTACCAAAAAAAAAGTCCAGGACCGGATGGATTCACAGCAGAATGTAACCAGGCATTCAGATAATTGGTACCAATCCTACTGACACTATTTCACAAGATAGAGAAAGAGGGAACCCTCCCTAAACCATTCTATAAAGCCAGCATCACCCTAATACCTAAACCAGAAAAGGACATAACCAAAAAAGAAAACTGCAGACCAATATCCTTGATGAACATAGATACTAAAATCTTTAATAAAATACTAGCTAACGAAATCCAACAACATATCAAAAAAAATCCACTATGATCAAGTGGATTTCATACCAGGGATGCAGGGATTTTAACATACACAAGTCAACAAATGTGATACTCCACATAAACAGAATTAAAAACAAAAATCACCATGATCATCTCAATAGATGCAGAAAAAGCATTTGGCAAAATCCAGCATCCCCTTATGATTAAATCAGCATACAAGGGACATATCTCAATGTAATAAAAGCCATCTATGACAAACCCACAGCCAATATAATAATGACTGGGGAAAAGTTAAAAGCATTTCCTCTGAGAACTGAAACAAGACAAGGATGTCCACTCTCACCACTTATCTTCAACATAGTTCTGGAAGTCCTAGCCAGAGCAAGACAAGAGAAAGAAATAAAGGGGATCCAAATTGGTATAGAGGAAGTCAAACTGTCACTGTTTGTTGAAGATATTATTGTTTACTTAGAAAATCCAAAGACTCCACCAGAAAGCTCCTAGAACTGATAAAACAATTCAGCAAAATTTCTGGATACAAAATTAATGCATGCAAATCAGTAGCTCTTTTATACACCAACAGCAACCAAGCTGAGAATCAAATCAAGAACTCAATCCCTTTTACAATAGCTGCAAAAAATAAAATAAAATAAAATACTTAGGAATATACCTAACCAAGGAGGTGAAAGACCTCTACAAGGAAAACTACAAAACATGCTGAAGGAAATCATAGACGACACAAATGAATGGAAACACATCCCATGCTCATGGATGGGTAGAATCAATATTGTGAAAATGACCATACTGCCAAAAGCAATCTACAAATTTAACACAATTCCCATCAAAATACCACTATCATTCTTTACAGAATTAGAAAAAACAATTCTAAAACTCATATGGAATCAAAAAGGAGCCCGCATAGCCAAAGCAAGACTAAGTAAAAAGAACAAATCTGTAGGCATCACATTACGTGATTTCAAACTACACTATAAGGCCATAGTAACCAAAACAGCATGATACAGGCATAAAAATAGGCACAGAGACCAATGGAACAGAATAGAAAACCCCATAAATAAACTCAAATACTTACAGCCAACTGATCTTCAACAAAGCCAACAAAAACATAAAGTGGGGAGAGGACGCCCTTTTCAACAAATGGTGCTAGGATAATTGGCAAGCCACATGTAAGAGAATGAAACTGGATCCTCATCTCACACCTTACACAAAAATCAACTCAAGATGGATTAAGGATTTAAACCTAAGACCTGAAACTATAAAAATTCTAGAAGGTAACATAAAAAAATAACCCTTGTAGACATTGGCTTAGGCAAGGATTTCATGACCAAGAACCCAAAAGCAAATGCAATAAAAACAAAGATAAACAGCTGGGACTAAATTAAACTAAAAAACTTTTGCACAGCAAAAGGAACAGTCAGCAGAGTAAACAGACAACCCACAGAGTGGGAAAAAATCTTCACAATCTGTACATCTGACAAAGGACTAACATCCAGAATCTACAACAAACTCAAACAAGTCAGCAAGAACAAAACAAACAATCCCATCAAAAAGTGGGCTAAGGACATGAATAGACAATTCTGAAAAGAAGATATACAAACGGCCAACAAACATGTGAAAAAATGCTCAGCATCACTAATAATCAGGGAAACGCAAATTAAAACTACAATGTGATACTACCTTACTCCTGCAAGAATGGCCATAATCAAAAAAAAAGAAAAAAAAAAAGTAGATGTAGATGTGAATACAGTGAACAGGGAATACTTCTACACTGCTGGTGGGAATGTAAACTAGTACAACCACTATGGAAAACAGTGTGGAGATTCCTTTAAAACTAAAAGTAGAACTAGCATTTGATCCAACAATCCCACTACAGGGTATCTACCCAGAGGAAAAGAAGTCATTATACAAACAAGATACTTGAACACGCATCCATATAGCAGCACGGTTCACAACTGCAAAAACATAGAACCAAACCAAATGCCCATCAATCAATGCATGGATAAAGAAACTGGTGTGTATCTATAGTATATATATATACCCATCATATATATATGTGTATATATGATGGATATATATATGTGTATATATGATGGATATATATATGATGGAATACTACTCAGCCAATAAAAGGAATAAATTAATGCATTCATAATGATTTGGATGAGATTGGAGACTATTATTCTAAGTGAAGTAATGCAGGAAAGGAAAACCAAACATCGTATGTTCTCACTCATAAGTGGGAGCTAAACCATGAGGATACAAAGGCATAAGAATGACACAATAGACTTTGGGGACTCAGGGGGAAAGGGTGGGAAGTGGGTGAGGGATAAAAGACTACAAATAGGGTGCAGTATATACTGCTTGGGTGATGGGTTCACCAAAATGTCACAAATCACCACTAAAGAAATTACTCATGTAACCAAACACCACCTGTTCCCCAATAACCTATGGAAATGAAAATACAAAAAATAAAAGGAAAATTCAAGCTGGAAACTGTTTAGGGCAAACCTGCCTTCCATTCTATTCAAAGTTATCTCTCTGCTCACTGAGATAAATGCATATCTGATTGCCTCCTTTGGAAAGGCTAGTTAGAAACTCAGAAGAATGCAACCATTTGTCTCTCACCTATCTGTGACCTAGAAGCCCCCTCCCCACTGCAAGTTTTCCTGCCTTTGCTTCACGTTGTCCCGCCTTTCCAGACCAAACCAATGTACTTCTTACATACATTGATTGATGTCTCATGTCTCCCTAAAATGTACAAAACCAAGCTGTGCCCCAAACACCTTGGACGCATGTCATAAGGACTTCCCGAGGCTGTGCCAGAGGTGTGTGTCCTCAACCTTGGCAAGATAAACTTTCTAAATTAACTGAGACCTGTCTCAAATTTTCGGAGTTCACAGTGGGCAAGACCAGATTTACTTTTGTGTTGAGCAGATACTGAGCTTGACTGATGAGAATCTGGAGTGGGAGGTCTGACGGAGTAACTCTGAGAGAGGCAGCTACCTGTGTGTTCTCAGGGAGAAGATCTCAGACTTACCAAGAAAAAGTGACCTGAAAGAACTGATTGACTTCAGACCCTTGACCGGTGCCTAGACCCTCCTTTTGCAGCTCCAGATCATAGCCTTTATGCTGGCAGCCTCCCTGCCACTCACCCAGGGACCTTAAACAAGGGCTTCCTCTTCCCAAGCCTCTGGGTGGGCTTTCTAAAGCCCTGTGTGCATGAAGAGGTGGCTTGTAGCCCTTCACAGCAGCAGGGCTTACATGAGGCTGGGAGATGAAAAGCTGGCATTACAAGGCAGCTTGTGCCTTTCATTCACTCCCCACTTCATCAAGCCAAGTTTCTAAATAACAGGGATGGTAACTGCCCACTGTGGTCTAAAGTCACTTCTAAAGTTGCTTGGCAAAAAGCCACATGACTATTACTTAGCTCTCCACAGAACGGCATGTACCAAGTCGGATCACTGCTGTCGGTGTGTGGGTGGATTAGCTGCTATTGAACATGATAGGGCGGGCCCCTTTCCAGTTTGCACCAGCCCCCTCTGTGCCTACTCCATGTATCATAGAGCCACCTTTCTCTGCGAAGTTGAACTTGATCAGATGAGATGGCAAAAGCCAGAGCAGGGAGCAAGGCAAAAGAGAAAAATATGTTCACAGTGGCTTTTGAAAACATGGATGAAACTCCTGAGGAGGCTGAGGAACTAAATCTTTTCTTTTGGCAGTAGGGCACAGAGTGCAGATTCATCTATCCGTGAATCACTCTAGCTCCTGCTGCGTGGGTTCTATTTTAGCCCAGCATTGCAAAAAGAAAGAAAAACTAAGTTCTGACAAGCACTTACATTTCTTGAATTTTTGTTGAAGATCCCAGAGGTCATTCTAAGCAGCCTGAACAGGTAGTTAGGACTCCTGGATTCTAGTCTCAGCTTGGCTACTAATTTACTGTGTGACGTTAGGCAAATTACTGTTCTGAGCTTTAGTCATCTTATCTTTAAAATGAAGGGTTTATTCTTTAGAGGAAGCTGAGTGAATGGCATATGGGAACACTCTATACTATTTTTATAACTTTGCTGTAAGTCTCAAATTATTTTAAATAAATGGTTTTCTTAAAAGTGAAAGGATGGTGTAGATTATCTTCAAGATCCTCTCTACCTCCGAACAGTGATTTTATGTTCTTACTTATCTTCCTTCAGGTGAAAGTAAGTCTCTTTCCAGCTATCCAAACATATATCAGAGTAGAATTTTTTCTCACTCCTTCTGCCCCAGGCAAGATGTTGATTAGCCCAAACACAAACCTGTTTTCTGCTTTAAACATGTCCTATACCTAGGGCAAAATTTAAATTATCTAAAACACATTTTAAAACACCCCATCCATACCCACTTTGTTCTTTCAAACAAGTAAATTCATCCAGCAGGGAAAAGCTATTGCTGGCAGTCCATGCTTACAGAATCTCAGCCTTGCCCTAGCAACTGGGCTAATTATAACTCCGGCTACCTGGTAACAGCACTAGATTTCCCTGACATTGGCTGGCAGTTCTAAAGCCATCTCAGCTCTGCCTGCCACCTCCCATCCTAAGAAGCTGTCAGAGAAGCTGAGAAACTGACTCTCTTTTAAGCAACTACCTAAGCTGGGGTGAGAACACCCATGTATCATAGAGCCTCCTTTCTCTGCTCCCAGAGAAAGGCTGCCTGCCCAGAATCACAGGACTTCATCTGGGAGGGATGTGTGTGTCGATCCTGGTCCAGCCCAATCATTTAAACGCAAAGAACCAGAAGCCCAGAAAAAGTGACTTGCCTTAGCCTGGCCTTCCTCTTGATTCCTTTTCCTCAATTCTCCCATCCTGATCAATCATCAAATCCTACAAATATTTTACCTCTTACATATTTTAAAGATGAGTTGCCTCCCCTCTATTCCTATTGCCACAGCCCTCATTCGGGCCTTCGTCTTCTTTGGCTTGGCCAGTCTGTTCTCACTCAGTTCCTGTCTTGACTCTCTTTAATCCACCTTTCCCATGCATCAGAGGGATCTAGCAGGTTCCCTGCGGCTTAAAGTCCCTCAGTGGTGCCTTATCTTCCTCAGGATAAAGTCTACATCCCTTAAAATAGCACAAAAGACTGTGTCCGTCATATCAGTCTCATTCTTCGCCTAGTACTTAAATCCACCAACACTAAACCACTTCTCATTCTGTGCAAGCACCCTATGGTTTCTTGCCTTAAGGCTTTTGCTTGTGGCAAAACCTCTGTCCTTCCACTTCATCGTCCATTGACTGACTAGTGCTTACTCCCCTTTGAAGACAAAGTTCAGGGGTCATCACGAAGAATCCTTTGCAGATTTTCTTTCCATCCACTCTATTCATTTGGGATAGAAGTGCCCCCTTTGAGTTTCCTTACACTTTGT
This sequence comes from Rhinopithecus bieti, assembly GCF_001698545.2. NCBI lineage: Eukaryota > Metazoa > Chordata > Mammalia > Primates > Cercopithecidae > Rhinopithecus > Rhinopithecus bieti. Next base: position 80,558 of record NW_016827918.1, read on the forward strand.
ACATAGCTCTGTGACTGCCTTTTACTATACTGTAGCACCTGTGGTTTACTCATCTTTGAAGTCCCAACTTCTAGTACTTGGAACATAGCAGGTACCTAATGTTTATTAATGAATGAATGGATAAGTCCAAAGCTTTCCATGATTTCTCCCCTGCAGCCTCATCTTACTACCACCACAAGCCCTCCAAACCACATGATCTAGCCATACTGAATGATTCGAGCGTGCCAAGTGCACATCGCTTTCGTATGCCTCTGTGCTTTTGTATATTGTTTCTTCTGTTTGAAATGCCTTTTCCCACCGGGCTCGGTGGTTCATGCATGTAATCCCAGCACTTTGGGAGGCCGAGGCGGGTGGATTACCTGAGGTCAGGAGTTTGAGACCATCCTGGCCAACATGGTGAAACTCTATCTCTACTAAAAATACAAAAAATTAGCCAGGCATGGTGGCACACGCCTGTAATCCCAGCTACTTGGGAGGCTAAGGCAGGAGAATCACTTGAGTCCGGGAGACGGAGGTTGCAGTGAGCCAAGAGCCTGCCACTGTACTCCAGCCTGGCTGACAGAGCAAGACTCTGTCTCAAAAAAGAAAACAAAAACAAACAAACAAAAAGGCCGGGCGCGGTGGCTCAAGCCTGTAATCCCAGCACTTTCAGAGGCCGAGGCGGGCGGATCACGAGGTCAGGAGATCGAGACCATCCTGGCTAACATGGTGAAACCCCGTCTCCACTAAAAATACAAAAATTAGCCTGGCGTGGTCGTGGGCGCCTGTAGTCCCAGCAGGCGCCTGTAGTCCCAGCTACTCAGGAGGCTGAGGCAGGAGAATGGCGTGAACTCAGGAGGCGGAGCTTGCAGAGAGCCGAGATTGCACCACTGCACTCCAGCCTGGGCGACAGAGCAAGACTCTGTCTCAAACAGAAAAAAATGAAAAAAAAAAGAATGGAAACTTAATTCACACAAGTTGGACAAGTAGTCATCAGGGGCCAAAACCCAGTGGATGATGGTTTTGTGTGCTGTTTGGAGACTGGGTGTTTACCACACAGCAGTGGATTTCATAAATTCCAGGATCAGACATGATTCCAGTGGCGACACACTTGGCTAATATGAGAAAATGCAGGATTAGGCAATCAACAATGAGGAAGTCAGCCAAGTTGCCACCCAAAAATTACTTACCACAGCAGCTGCAGTCCAGAAATGCTAACAAGCCAGTCTCCCTAGGAGTGGGCCATACTCAGCTGTGGACCACTCACAACATTTTCTCACTTTATCTTGCTCCACAGTCCGTGTACTGCAATGATTTCTCCTTTGCTTGCTTCGTATGTTTAAAATTGTCTTCCCTAAAAACTGAACTTACAATTAATGTTTGCTACCAAGAGGGGGTAGCAGTGCCTAATCATGTAGGCATATGTTCCACTCTGTTGGTACTGAGGGTAAGCAGCCTCTTCCTTTTTAAAAAATTTATTATGATGATTTACAAAATTGAAACTTACAGGATAAACACTCAACAAAAAAGTAGCCAGTCTCAAGAAACCAATTTTTGTGTATGAATTAATACTATTTTATTAATTCATGGCCAGGATGATTCTTAAGATTATTTATTAATTCTCTGAACAGCTTAAAAGAGAGAAACTCCTAACTTCCTTTTTATTTACGTGCTTTAAGGTTGATACTCAGGTTTTTAACACAACTCTCTAGCTTTGACAACTCCTCTTATAATTTAAAATCCTTATAGCTTCCATTTACAAGTAAGGATTATATCTATTTTAGTCTCCTCAATCAACTACCTAGAAGACTTGCCACTTGGAAACAGAAGGATACACTCTTCCCACTCTCCAGTCCTCTTCTCCCAAAGTTGCCCGTATTTCCCTTCCCTGAAGTCAATCAAATACTCGATTGTTTCTCCCTAAGAGTAATTTTTCACTCTTAAGTACAAATAGCTCAACAAAAATTCCCAGTAGCATAAATACGCACATCAATAAAATAATTACTACTCACAATAGACTTTCCATTACATATGTTTCACAAGCATTGGTTTTCTTAAAAAGAATCATGCATACAGCACTCAAATTATTGCAGATTCTAACTCAGTTGACTTTGATTTAATGTTTTTACTACATTTTTTTAAAGAAGTGTCCTTCCAACACTAAAAAAAAAAATCAGAATCAAGAAAATTCTGTTTCTTAGCAACAGAAAAATCAAACTTCTGTTACTAAGTTTGGTAACAGAACAGTACTCTAAATTATCCTCTGAACCACACGATTTACCATGTGATACTGGGCACGTTACCCATGACATCTCTTCACCAACATTGCTGCTAATTAATCTTCTTAATCTTGTGGGATCACAATATGAATAACAAGAATGAACATAAGACACATCTGTGGGAATTATGAAGGTGAGATTATAAAGAGTCAAACCTCGTCCTCATTTTTAATTTTATGATAACTATAACCACTAGTAGAAATATAACTACTACCCTCTCTTATATATGTGATGTTATTAAGTTTATGAAGTGTTTTGATATTTCATCTTCATGGTTGCTGTTTATTCACAGAAAAAATAATTCTCAGTTTCTGTAGCATTATTCTTAATGCCAGTCCTACAGAGGCTGGAACAGGCTCAGAGAGACTAAGTAACTTGCCTAGGTCTCCTGGTTGACAATAGGTCCTAATGCAATGTTTTCCGAATCCCTTGTTTTTACATCAAAACAGAACTGTGGCCAGCTGTGGTGGCTCATGGCTGTAATCCCAGCACTTTAGGAGGCCAATGTGGGAAGATCACTTGAGCCCAGGAGTTTGAGACCAGCCTGGGCAACATAGTGAGACCTCAATCTCTGAAGAAAAAAAAAAAAAAAA
>NW_016827918.1:83790-104132 GCF_001698545.2 Rhinopithecus bieti
TGAAGGAAAAAAAAAAAAAAAAAAAAAAATATATATATATATATGTAATTAGCCAAGTGTGGTGGCACACCTATAATCCCAGCTACTTGGGAGGCTAGGGTGGGAGGATCACTTGAGCCCAGGAGGTCAAGGCTGCAGTGAGTCGTGACGGTCCCACTGTACTCTAGCCTGGGTGACAGAGCGAGACCCTGTCTCAAAATATAAAATAAAATAAACCAGAACTGCTCTAGTTCCTATCAATCCCTCATCATGACATAGTGTGCTAAACTAATTTCAACTCTGAATGATTGATAATGGCTTTATGTGATCTGTTTCCCAAGTAATAAGAACATTTTAACACAAGCCTTTAGTGCTTTTCAAATAATCATAGCCAAATGAGAAAATTAATATGACAGGCAGATTGAACAAACATTTGGTGAGAAGGAAGAGGAGAGAATACAGTAGTTTGGATCCCTCAAATCATATGATGCAGTAGCTGCCTGACAACTCTGCTCACACTTAAGACTAGATAGAGACAGGACCATATCTACTTCCTGTGGGGGACCCATGGCAATACTAGAGTCTAGCAAAAGGGTTGTCCTCTCTGCATGTGACAATATACTGTGTTCCACTCCCCCCCCACATACACCTTATGCAGCTCCAATTATCTCATTTATCACACTTCTCCAGGTGAGAAATGGTGCCTTCTCACACCCCACCCAAAGTGTTTCCTAAAGATCTTTAGCTAGGGTGGAGCAGAGAGTGAGACCAAATGATTCAGGCAGCCATCTGATTCAAGCTTTAAAAAAAAAAAAATCCTGGCGGGGCGCAGTGGCTCACGCCTGTAATCCCAGTACTTTGGGAGGCTGAGGCGGGCGGATCACCTGAGGTCAGGAGTTCGAGATCAGCCTGGTCAACATGGTAAAACCACGTCTCTACCAAAAATACAAAAATTAGCCAGGTGTGGTAGCAGGCGTCTGTAGTCCCAGCTACTCAGGAGAATCACTTGAACCCAGGAGGCGGATGTTACAGTGAGCTGAGATTGTGCCACTGCACTCTAGCCTGGCCGACAGAGTGAGACTGTCTCAAAAAAAAAAACAAAAAAAAACCAAAAAAAACCTCCTTTCCCTCAAATTACCTAAGAAATTGTCCCTTCCTTCTTTGCCTTGAAGACAGCTAATGGGGAAAGTTCCTCCCTCTGCACAGTGAACATTTCCATTCACTATTCCTACCCTAAGGCAAATCCTCCCACTCATCCTCCGTCTCTCGCCATCTTTCTGTTACCAGCCCTCACTTGGCAATATCCTTCTTGACTCCTGGCAGCTCCAATGAGGGACACTCATTATATAGCTACATAAAAGATAAAAGGTGAATATGGACCAACTTCTGGAAAATTTGGACTTAAAACATGGAAATGCAGGAGAGACAGGAAATAGGGTTAAATTCCCCAGATTTAGCTATACACATTAATTGAATTTACCAAATAATAATTTGGGTCTCATAGACACCAGCTATTCCCCTGATCCAAGATGTTATCTAGCAGCCTGTAATGCTTCCCAGTCATCCTCTTGACAGGACAGGGCACACATAGAAAATGATATTTGCATAGTCCTCTGGGGCAAACAGTTGGAGAGTTAGAATCTCTGATAAGGTCAGAGGCAACCAGTCCCCAGTCACTTGGGCCACTTCAGGTCCTGCTTGTGAAGACACAGAGAGGGCTGAGGAAACCAATATTGTGGTGACCAGCTATGAGGCTTAATTTTCATAACCCATAGCCCAATGTCCTCTTACCAAGGTGTGGTCCTATCTCACCCACAGCTCAGCTAATCTAGTAGATCTTCCTTCCCCACCCCATCACTGACCCGTCAATCAAGATAGCCCTCCCATCCAAGGAACCGGCCATTTCCCCTCCCACTCCACCCAGGCCAACTGCTATCCCACAGGTTACTCTCTTCTTCATTCTAAGGCAAGCTATTCCAAAGACTGAAAATGCCTAAGATTCTGTCTTAAAAGCTTATCTGCATAGTCATCTTCAAAAGCAGACATGAATTTCTCAAGGAACAGAAACACCCTTAGTCCCTGCCCTTTTCTCCACAGCATCATTCTCTGTCCCACCAAGCTGGAGCTAGGAAGGGCCTTTCTCTAGGAGAGGTATGACCTGGAGATGGTCTGCTTCAGAGCCACCTCGGGGATCTTGCTTAAAAATGCATATTTTGCCAGACAAAATGGCTCACGCCTATAATGCCAACAACTGTGGAGGCTGAGGTGGGAGGATCTAAAGACCAGGAGTTTGAGACCGGCCTGGAAAACATAGTGCCAGCCCTTTGGTACGATTTTTTTTTTTTTTTTTTTTTTTTTTGAGATAGAGTCTTGCTCTGTCACCTAGGCTGGAGTACAGTGGCGCAATCTTGTCTCACTGCAACCTCCGCCTCCTGGGTTCAAGCAATTCTCCTGCCTCAGCCTCCCAAGTAGCTCACACTACAGGCACGTGCCACCACACCCGCTAATTTTTGTATTTTTTCAGTAGAGATGGGGTTTCACCGTGTCGGCCAGGCTGGTCTCAAACTCTTGACCTCAAGCCCTCTCTCTGCCTTGGCTTCCCAAAGTGCCGGGATTACAGGCATGAGCCACTGTGACCTGCCAACATTTTTTTTTTTTAATTATCTGGGCCTGGTGTCCCATGCCTGTGGTCCCAGCTGCTCAGGAGGCTGAGCCAGAAGGCATCACTTGAGCCCAAGAGTTGGTGGCTTCAGCTCTATGATGGTGACACTGCACTCCAGCCTGAGCAACAGGGCAAGACCTGTTTCTAAAATAAATAAATAAATTTTAAAAATGCAAATATCCACCCCAGCCCCACCCTCTAACCCCACCTTCCCCCACATTACTAAATCGGAATCCCTAGGGTGAGCCATGGAATCTACATTTTAAACCAGCTCCCAAGGTGATTGTTCCGTACCATTCCACGTCAGAGTTTGAGAGAGCCTCTGATTTATTCCGGCCCTCTTTCTTTACAGAGAAGGAAAGCAGAAAGCAGGAACCAGAGAGGTGAAATGAGCTTGTCCAAGGTCACAGGTTGTTAAGGTGACCAGAGCTGGACGAAACCCCATCTCTCTCGCTGACTAGAACAGTGCCAGCTAGGAAGAGCCTGGAATGGCGACCGACTGGCAGGCCAAACCGTCCCCTGCCCCTGCCCCTGCCCTGGAGAAGCGGGCCCCTGCACTCACCCGCTTGTAGATGTCCTCCCGGCTGGCCTCATACTTCTGTTGCATGCGCTCCTCCAGGAAGTAGATGCGCAGCTTGAGGCTGAAGTTCTCCTTCTTCAGGTCATTGAGGTGCTGGGACAGAGTGCGATATCCATTAGACATGATGGGCAACCCATGGGGAGGAGCGTGCCCGACTGCCCCCTCAACCCAGGAACATGGTGCAGCTGCCCTGCAGCATGAAGCCAGCCGGCTGGGACGCTGCTGAGGCTGCGGACCGAGAGGCTGGGGCTATGGCGACATGGCCCCTATTGCTGGAGCTCTCTCCGGGACTCAGGACTGGGCTCACTGCTCTGGGTGCTGGAGTGCAGCACACTTTCCTTTTTTACCTCAGGGAGATATTTGCGGAATCTCTGACAGGGGAACATGCTGTGTGAACTCAGACACAAGTGGTGTAACCCGACTCCAAGCCAGGACTCTGCTGTCACCCTCCTGGAGCCTCCCAGGCCCAACTGTAGGCAGTTAACAGCTTCTCGGAAAAGAGAGAATGACCCCCAAGAGCTTCCAGGAAAGGCAGAGGGGAGTAATTCAAGGTGACAGTGAGGTTGCAAAGAAGAGAAGGAAATAAAGGGTGGGGAGGGGGTATTTAAGTGACTTGTGGCTGATTTAGACTATAATACCAAAAGGAGTGTGGCCAGAAGCAAGAAATAAGGTTGCTACAGAAAAGACCACAGGTACATAAAATGGCCCACAAAATGGTAACCACATGTCAAATATCCCTTTCTGTCCAGTGCAAATCTCAAAGAGCTACCAACCAGAGGAGTCTCGATTTCCTTTGATAATCCAGAGCTCACCTCTAATGAGTTCCTTTGCAGTTTTCAGCCCCAAGCTTTTCGAGCTCTGAGGCAGTTCAATTAATAGCCTTTAATGCCGTGAGCCATCCCCCCAAAACACACCATAGCTACCCACAAAGAAAGAGCAAATCTTCTAGCTCAGTGGAATCTTTGCAGACTTCTGTTAACCAGTTACAAAGTTCAGAAAGAGGCAGGGTCACGGGATCCTCCCTCCATGGAAGAAGGGATGGGCAGAAGAGAGTGCGGGAGGATGACAGAGAGGGAGCCGTCATCCTGGAGCCCAAAGATTTCAGGCAGTCGCTGGTTCTTAACTCTGGCACCTGCCAAGTGGAGCCGGACACTCAACACAGATCTTGCTCCTAAAGTAATTTAAGATCCTTGAGTGACAGCTGCAACATTAGCAGGAAGTATTATTTATACCACATTACATTGAAGGTGATGGGAGACAATCAATCCCACAGCACAGATACCAAACACGGGTTCTTGGTGGCAATAATATCAGGTTGAAAAAAAATACATTAACATCCAAGGTAAAGGAAACTAAAAAATTTACACTTAATTCAAGCCCTCATTTCCTCCCCAACCTACCTGCTTTTCAGTCTTCCAATTCCTTCTCAAACCTTCATAATCATTCCAGTCAACAACTCCTGAGTACCCACCAGGTAGGACACTGGGCATGAGGGATATATAGATCAATAAAGTCCCAACTCTGAAAGAGCTACGTGGCCATACAGCTGGTCATGACATGTTAAGATATGTGTTTTACATTATGATCCCCCAAAACCGTGCTTTTCAACTTTTACATGTTACATTGCAATCTAGTACATATGCATACACTCTTAATTGAAGTGTTTCAAAAAGTAATTGTCACCATCACTCCGTGTGATGTACCCTGATATTTCCTATTTCTTTTTCTGGGAGTGACCCACCAGATGGATTTCATGACCCACTAAGAAGTTTCAGCCTAAGTTTGAAAACGTTGACTCTGGGGAGCCCGTAAGAAAGGGTAGTCAGTTCTTACTGGAGTGATCAGAGAAAGCTGCATTAGGAGTTGAATTTACACTTTGCCTTGAAAGCTAGAAAATGTTTGAGTGGATAAAGTGGCCTCAGGAGGGCATAATTAGAGTGAAGCATTTTCCCAAATAGATTTAGATTATAAATAGGCAAAATAGGCAAGCCAAAATATTTACCATTTAAAAAAAAAAAACTACACATTTAAAATTCATTTAACTATTTTCACTAAATCTGAATTCTTAGAATAAGAGAATGCCAATTAGGCTTAGTTAGAGACAGTGAAGAAAAAAGTCTAAGTTAAAACAACTCAAAATAACCTTTCCATTCCCAGTTATCTTACTAAATAGCTATGTTATCGACCGTAGGCGTGCACTTCTCTAGAGGCCTAACTGTCCTCACTTTAAAATTGGTGATTTTCTTTTCCTTTTTTTTTTTGAGATGGAGTCTCACTCTGTCACCCAGGCTGGAGTGTAGTGGTGCAATCTCAGCTCACTGCAACCTCCGCCTCCCGGGTTCAAGCCATTCTCCTGCCTCAGTCTCCCGAGTAGCTGGGACTACAGGTGCCCGCCACCACGCCCGGCTAATTTTTCGTAGTTTTAGTAGAGACGGGGTTTCATCGTGTTAGCCAGGATGGTCTCAATCTCCTGACCTTGTGATCCTCCCACCTCGGCCTCCCAAGGTGCTGAGATTACACGCCCCCGGCCAAAATCAGTGATTTTTAAGGCCCTTTCCTGGTCTAAGCTCTTCAAGGTGATAACCCAGTTATTATCACCTCCATTTTGCTCAAAGGAAGCCAGACTGCTAGAGTCTAGATTAGTGTTTAATCATGCTTTGGCTGTCTACTTAGATTCCTTTATCAGGTAAGATAATTTCATGTAAGTTTTACAGGAAGTAAAACTGCGTATGAATCCATGCATAAGGGTATTCTTCTGCATCCTAGATTTCTGTTGGACATTTATGCCTATTTCCTCTGTGATATCTTTTTCTTCTATCTCTCTGGCTCCTTTTTCTATGTTTTTTGCCAGCTCCTGAAAGTGGGTATTTAAATAATAGTAAGTCCTTAGCCTTCTACTTTTTCCTTCTACTTTTTTTCTGTTCACATTTTTTTTTTTCCCCATGGAGGTTTTATCCACTTTTAGGGCTATACTTTCACCTTTGAAACAACTCCCAAATCTCCAACCAACTCTTCTCACCCAAGATCTAGCCCTACATATTCAACTCTTTGCTTAGATCATTCAACTTGAATGTTCCCAAATTCCACCCAAGCAAAGCCTTTCCTGTTACCCTAGCCTGGAAAGACTTCTTCCTCTTTTGAACTCTAAGGCAGATATTAACGTTCAACAAGTGTTCATCTGCTGCCTTATGATGTGGCTTCTGTTATCTTAAAGGTTATTTACATCTTTTAGAGTTATGCGACTTTTTGTGTGTTTGATCTTTCCAACTAGTCTGAAGCTGCCCAAGGAAAAAGTCAATGACTAGTATGTCTTCATAAACTCCTACAGCTTCCATAACAACCTGAGACCTCTCCAGCAGCATTCATCCCATTGTGCTGCCGCAGTCTGTTTACAATGACCTCAACCCAGCTCGAGTGTTTTGAGGGTTGACAAGGCATATTTTGTGTCCTTGTATTCTTATTGCATAATATTCAGGAAGCACTCCCTAAATATTTGTGGAATAAATGAATAGGTCAGTATTCCATAAATATCGTACGTTTTGCTTTGTTATATATGGCCTGGCTCATCTGTATTATTCTCATAGCTTTCCAATACTCTGAAAAAGGTTTAGTTTCATAGTCCCAAAGAAACTATATTTGGTAGAACACTTATTCTAGAATAGGTAAAAAAGGACGTTTTGTTCATTTAAATTTCTAAGTTTATATGCCCACCCTGATCTTTTGCCTGAACTCCAACTGATATCTGACTTCCTAGTAGAAATCTCTGCTTGAATTTAGACTTCACATACTTGTGATATCTGAAACTGAATGCCTGATCTTTCCCAGTAAACATGCTCCTCCCTCACTACACCTTTTTTCAATTTGTAACAAGTCAATATTTTCAGATTTTTGGGCCTAAACCTTTGAATCATTCTTGATTCATTCTCTCTCCTACATATCATCTGTCTGCAAATCTTACTATATATACTATATATAATAGTATATATATTAATAACATATATGGTAGTATAATATGTATATGTTATAGCTGTTGTATTATGTATATAATATACATTATACTATATTATATATACACTATCATACTACTCTATATATATTCTATATATATATGTTATGTTATACTACCGCTACTGCCACTGGTATTTCTACCACCCTGATCCACAGTACTGCCATCTTTTCCTTACACGACCTGAATAGCCCCTTAACTGGTGTTCCTGCTCCCACTCTTGTTCCCTTATAGTCTATTCTCAGCACAGCAGCCACAGTGACCCTTTTAAAATACGTCGGATTACTCCTCTGCTGGAGAGCCCCCCTGGCTTCCCATCTAACACAGAGTGAAAGGTGATGTCCTTCACCAGACTGCAAGGCCTGAGGCCCTACACCCTCTTCTCACCTTTCCTCTTACCTCCTCTACTTCTTCCTACCACGTTCCCCCTGCTCTCTGCTCCAGCCACACTGTTTCTCTTTGTTGTCTCTCAAAAACAGGAAGCAAGAGAAGGTTTCTTTTTCCATGCCTTTGAACTTGTTGACCCTTCTGCCTGGCTGCTCTTTCTCTAGGTAGGTGCAGGATTCTCTGCTCACCTTCTTCATCTTTGATTGAATGTCACCTTCTCAGTGAAGTGAATAATCTATTTAGGCACCCCGTGCCTCATCCCAGCTCTCGGATTCCCCCTTCATTGTTCTTTATTCCATAGCACTATCACCTTCTAAAATACTACATGTACTTATTTGTTTTGTTTCTTGTCTGTCTCTCCCCACCAGCATGTAAACGTCCTGAGAAAAAGGGGCTGTTTTCTTGGTTTGTTCACTGCTGTGTCACCAGTGCCCAGAATGGTGCCTGGTACACGGCAGGTGCTCAATAAATATTTGTTGAATAAAAGAATGGATGAGTAATTAACCTGCTGATTTATTTCTCATTGGATTAATACAACTTAATCTATACACAAGATTATGTAGATGTTTTAGGATAAAAAGCACACCTAATAGCATTCCTCCTTATAAAAAGATTATAAGTAAAAGAAATTATTCTAACAGACTCATTTTAATATACCATGCAGAATCTGGACTTTCTACAGCAGTTCTGAACAAACACGAACAAACATATATGACAAAATATAAAGGACAATATGAACTATACAAATAGTAAAAACTGGGCCAGGCGCGGTGGCACACGCCTGTAATCCCAGCACTTTGGGAGGTCCAGGTGAGTGGATCACATGAGGTCAGGAGTTCAGGACCAGCCTGACCGACATGGTGAAACCCTGTCTCTACTAAAAATGCAAATATCAGCCAGGCATGGTGGCAGTGCCTTTAGTCCCAGCTACTCAGCAGGCTGAGGCATGAGGATTGCTTCAATCTGGAAGGTGGAGGCTGCAGTGAGCAGAGATCATGCCACTGCACTCCAGCCTGGGCGAGAGAACAAGACTCTATCTCTCAAAGGATGAGTCGAGCTTGGAAAGGCAGTGGGGAGAACACAAGGCAGTCCAGGCAGGTGGAACATGAGCAAAAGTTCAGTGTCCACCAGGCCAAAGCAAAGGGCACATACTGTCCTGAAATAGGACACAGAGATGAGGGGAAATAAAAAGCTGTTTCAGGGAGATCTTGAAAGTCAGGGTGAGGAGCCTGGAGTTTGCCCCTCCAGGATCCTGGCTCTCAATCTGGACAAGAGTTAGGGGAAGGGAAGTGGAGGTGGGGACGAGGGCAGTGGGGGTGGGGAGGGTCAGGAACTGCTGACCGGGAAGATTATTTTCTTTGTGTATTGCTTAGGTTTCGTTTTACTTGTTTCCTTGCAGTTTTAACAAACATCAGTGCTGCATGTGGAAACTTGGAAAATAAATTAAAAAAAGCTTTAACAAACAAAAACACGCATACCTGAGATGCACACGCAACCTACTAGCTCACGGCATACAGGCCTGTCTGTTGATAACCTCTGCATTGCTTAGGAAATAAAACACTGCAGATTCTTGAGCAAGGGGTTGTGCTTCTACCTTTGTTCTTGCTTTTTCTCATAGTACATCTAATATCTTTACTCTGGTCTCAAAATGTTTCTTGCAAACCTTAATGGCTCTCCCCCTCTTTTTCCTTAATTTCTTCATTCTACCCCTGGAATCACGTCCTAGTCCAGACTAGAAATACGACATAAATAAAGACTCAATCAATGCCAACAGTAGGAGGAGGATTACCACCCAGCTGTTGCCTGTCATGCCCCATTAACACAACCAACTGTCAAGTCTGCCTTTAAAAAAACCCAGCTTGACATTTGCTTAATCATACTCAGACCCCCCAGATAGCTCATCTAATGAATGTACTTGAAAACATGTTAATTTTTTACCAATCTTTCTCCTAAAAATAAAGGTTCACTAACAAAAAATGATTAATCATCTTAATGGACAAATTATTCTCAAATATAATAAAACTTCCACAATTTTAACTCTACTAATTTGGTATCTGTGGATAATTTTTATCTTTATCTTCCTTGAGCATAAATATATTTTAAGGCCAGGCGCGGTGGCTCACGCCTATAATCCCAGCACTTTGGGAGGCCGAGGCGGGTGGATCACGAGGTCAGGAGATCGAGACCATCCTGGCTAACACGGTGAAATCCCATCTCTACTAAAAATACAAAAAGTTAGCCAGGTGTGGTGGTGGCGGGCACCTGTAGTCCCAGCAGTAGCTGAGACAAGAGAATGGCGTGAACCCGGGAGGCAGAGCTTGCAGTGAGTGGAGATCACGCCACTACACTCCAGCCTGGGCGACAGAGTGAGACTCTGTCTCATAAAAAAAAGAAAGAAAGAAAAGAAAAATGTTTTAAAAATAAGTTAATATGGCAAACAGAAGAACACAAGTGCTTTAAGTAACCCTTGACACTTTACATCCATTTACACATAGACAATAAATATGATCAGCATTATACATATTTATCTAGGTTGGGTAGCATGGAATTGTGAAAAGAGCAATAGCTTTGAGCTAAGAAGAGCAACGTTCAAATCCTGGCTCTCCTTTTTTCTCATTGAGTCTTTTTTTTTTTTTTTTTTGAGACGGAGTCTCGCTCTGTCACCCAGGCTGGAGTGCAGTGGTGCAATCTCGGCTCACTGCAAGCTCCACCTCCTGGGTTCATGCCATTCTCCTGCCTCAGCCTCCCGAGTAGGTGGGACTACAGGTGCCCCCCACCGCGCCCTGCTAATTTTTTGTATTTTTAGTAGAGACGAGGTTTCACCGAGTTAGCCAGGATGATCTCCATCTCCTGACCTTGTGATCTGCCCGCCTCGGCCTCCCAAAGTGCTGAGATTACAGGCATGCTCACTGAGTCATTTTGAGCAAACTACTTAATAGTTAACTATAGGAAGGCAGTCAGAAGACTGGGATGTGGGCAGGATACTAAGAAGGTTGCAACCGTATCTGTAATGCTCACTTTTGTTTCTTCACCTGAGACAAATAAACTAAAAATAACGTTTGCCACCATTTAGATACTCAATACATGGACAAGTGTTTAATTATTCTTTGTATATTCCTGTTGTTTGTAAAACAATTTATAATTTTTAAAAAATGATTTTAAAGAGAATGAAAGTAGGAATTACAGGGAGGCAGTTATCAATTAGATATAAGGATAAATTCTCTAGTAAAGTTAGATGCAATAAAGATATGGCCACACTCTATCCATATGTCTATACATCAGATTTTTAGTGAGCACATACATCATGAGACAGAATAAACTTCGTGTCACAAAAGGGGCTTGACCAAAACTAAAGAATCACCTGTCAGGGATACTGTTAAAAGATTTCCCACATCAGCTAGGAGTTAGATCTAGAGGGCTTTTAAGACCTTTGGCCATCCTGAAATTCTGTGCTTAAAACACATTTTCTCATAGGAACACTCCTAGCAAAGGCCAGTGAGAGAGCTATTACTTTCTGAAGAATTTCAGAATGCCCACCAGCTCTCCTGTAGCCCTAAAAGGTAATGAGAGTCTACCTGTTGAGACTGAGAGCTCTGCCTTGTGCTACAGAAGCGGTAAGTGCATGTAAAAGACACCATATTTCTAAGACAAAAGCAGTAACAATGACTCAAGGATGATGCCCAATGGGCTAAGATTTAACCTATAACTTTGCTAACTGTCATATTTTCGAAACAACCCTATGGGAAGGGTACACAAACGTCTGGGGAGTATTTCCTGCTTTTTAGCACCCGGGGAACTACAACTAGGAGCTCAACTTATTTTGGATTGGGGATGGGGATAGACAAGAAGAGATGGGGCAGGAGGAAGAGAGGGCTGGTTCATTTTGCACACACGTATTTTATTTACAATACATCTATGTGTCTGAGCGTCTCTATGCTGTTCTCATAAAATCTGAATTGTACAGATAAAAAGTTTAATTCCTGTCTGTTTTGAATGACTTGGCCCTGTATTACAAAGTTAATCAGATACCATTATACCATCTTCACAACAACAATCATCTACAATGGATTTGACAATGTACCAAGCACTTCCATGTGTATTATTTCATTTATCTTTACCACAACCTTTGAAGTAGGAGATATGATGATCCCCATTTTACTGCCTAGGACAGAGAGACATCAGGAGGTTAACTGAGTTGTTCACTGAGAAAGGGGAGGAGCACAGACTATAACTTCAACATTTTGACCCCATACTGCATACGCATCAGGGCCTTAATCATGAGACTGTATGACCCTTCTGAGACTGGGATTCACTTGCAACTCATAAGGTATTCCCTCTTCTACCTCAGGCCCCTGTAACTTTTCAAAAGTATCCTTCACTGTAAATAATCTTCCTGGTGACCCTAAAGGATCTGACCACTGATCTATGTTAAAAAAAAATTGTTTTCTTCATTTTCAAGATGAATAAACTAAAGTTGGCTCTCAAAAGGTTAAACAAAGAGTTACCGTACACCCTAGCAATTCGTTTCCTAGTTGTATACACAAGAAAATTGAAAACATACGGCCACATGAAATCTTGTATACAAATGTTCATAGCAGCATTATTCATAATAGCCAAAATTGGAAGTATCTCAAATGTACTTCAACTGATGAACGGATAAACAACATTTAGCATATCCAAATCATAGAATATTACTCAGCCGTAAAAAGGAATGAAGTACTGATACATGCTTCAACATAAATGACCTTGACAACATTATACGATAATGTGAAAGAAGCCAGATACAAAAGGTCATCTACTGTGTAATTCCATTTATATGAAATGTCCAGAATAGGCAAATCCAGGGAGAAAGTAGATTAGTGGTTTCTGGGAACCAGGGAGAGGGAAAATGGGAAGTGAATGTTAACAGGTATGAGGTTTCCTACTGGAGTGAGAAGCACATACTGGAAGTAGACAGTGGTGATGGTTGCACAACTCTGTGAATATACTAAAATCATGGAATTGTACGATTTAAGAAGGTGAGCTGTATAGAGTGTTAATTGTTTCAATAAAGCTTTGTTTTTAAAAGAAGAAGACAAAGAGATAAACCAAAACTGAGAGAAGTAACTAACCCAATCCTTGATCTTTTAAAAGAGATTATTTTTAATGATAAAGTTTCAGTTAAAGTCAAATTTGATTCAATTCAGTTAAAGGTAAATGGCTTAGAATGAATCACGTCTAAATATTCTGTATACCACTCCTACCTATATTATACGGCCTTAAAAGAAGGGTCAGACGAAGTAGCTATCCTCTAAGTGGCTCTCAATACTGAATATTCACAGATTATTAAGTTTTATAAAAAGGTAAAGTTTTGTGATAACCCTCAGATAAAACAGAAACATATTATCTAATACATAAGTATTAGGCTGTTCTGAAAAATATGTATAACTTTCACACACCACATTCTACCATGGAAAATGTCAACCAGAGCCAACCAACTCGGTGTTCCATTCATCAACTCTTTTATGCCAACATGGTGTTTCCTTTTTTTTTTTAAGCTCACCGCAACCTCTGCCTCCCAGGTTCAAGCAATTCTCCTGCCTCAGCCTCCCAAGTAGCTGGGATTACAGGCATGCACCACCACGCCTGGCTAATTTTGTATTTTTAGTAGAGATGGGGTTTCTCCATGGTGAGGCTGGTCTTGAACTCCTGACCTCAGGTGATCCGTCCGCCTCGGCCTCCCAAAGTGCTGGGATTGTAGGCGTGAGCCACCGTACTCGGCTCAACATGGTGTTTCTACCCTTGTCTCAGAAGCCAACTACTGATACCTGCTTCAGAAAGCTGACTATGAATTCCACAAAGTCCTGCTTTTTTCTTTTGGATTATACAATAAACAAACAAGTCACCCTTCTAAAACTCTGTTTCTGAAATTTTAACATAATTCCTGAAGTTCCAGAGTCTTTTAAATTCTAAAATATTAATAATATCGTTCAACTTTTTTTCCCCTAACACTCAGAAGCATACTGATACCCATCCTGTACACAGCCTTTTCTTGAAATAACTGACCTGATAACAAGAGCACTAATGACAGAGTTATGGCATCAGGTTGATTAATAAACCCTGTCTTAGGCAGCCTCATCATGTGGATAAAGAACAGGAGTTAAGATAATGTTCCTGCTGCCTTCCCCAACATAGATACACACCCACACCACCCCCAATCCTGGAATAACCAGGTGTTATCTTCATCATTGCACTAGAGCACTGTAAACCATATCAAAACAAAACAAAACAAATAACAACTTCCCTGGCCACCAAAAATAGATGGCCCAGCCAGAAATAGTGACGCCAGAGGCTGTTAAATGAGCTGCAAGGCAGGAATGATAGTTGAGCTGCAGTGATGCTGGGGCCTCCCAAGGATTACCAGACTCCAAACTAGATTCTCCATCACTTTGGCCCAATCAGCATTAACAGGACTTGGTGTTTGTTCACAATTGGTTCAACTCAGATTATTTGCTGAGCTTCTGGAATTCAGAAAGCGTGACTTAACGGCCTCACCTTTTTCTCTAGATTTTAAATAATCCTTTCTCTATTTTTTTTCTAGGAGTGAAGGCAATTTTGAAGCCATGACTAGGACCTGCTCTGGTCACAAGAGCTAAGAGTTGCTGGGTGCGGTGGCTCATACCTGTAATCCCAACACTTTGAGAGGCCGAGGCAGGAGGATTGCTTGAGGCCAGGAGCTTGAAACCAGCCTGGGCAACATAGTGAGACCTTGTCTCTACAAAAAATAAAAAAACAGGCCAGGCGCAGTGGCACTTTGGGAGGCCAAGGCGGGTGGATCACCTGAGGTCAGGAGTTCGAGACCAGCCTGATCAACATGGAGAAACCCCGTCTCTACTAAAAATACAAAATTAGACAGTGTAGTGGCACATGCCTGTTATCCCAGCTACTCAGGAGGCTGAGGCAAGAGAATCGCTTGAACCTGAAAGGCTGAGGGTGCGGTGAGCCGAGATCGCGCCATTGCACTCCAGCCTGCACAACAAGAGTGAAACTCCATCTCAAACAAATAAATAAAATAAAGTTTAAAAAAATCAAAGTTAGCCAGGTGTGATGGTATGTTCTTGTAGTCCCAGCTACTCAGGAGGCTGAGGTGGGGGATCTCTTGAACCTGGGAGGTCAAGGCTGCAGTGAGCCAAGATTGTACCACTGCACTCAAGCCTGGATGACAGAGCAAGACCATGTCTCAAAAAAAAAAAAAAAAAAGAAACAAAAAGCCAAGAGTCCACAGTGACACCATGAATGCCCATGGCTGCAACAATAATGCCTTGACCAGAAGTAGGGGGATAAGGGAAAAGACACAGCCAACATGAGCCCCAATTGGCCCTCCCTTGCTGCAGCTATGGCAGAAAGCCTCCTATTTCTGAATTCACCAGGCTCATGCTCCCTCCAGGACTTTGCATGGTGAGCAGCATTAGCCTGGAAAGTCACTTCTCTTTAATTCCCACCCAGCTCTCACTTAACTAATCCCAACTCACCCATAAGGATCTAAGTCAGAAATTACCTACTGAAAGAAACCTATCCGGCCCTAATGCCTGGGCAAGGGCTCCCCCGAATGCGTCCACAGCACTGCGGACCTACTCTTATCGTGGCCCATTTCACAATATATGGGGATTATCTGTTTGACTGTCTCCCCAGTAGATTTGGAGTTCCTTAATAACAGGAAGAATCTTCTTTACTTTTCTTCCAAAAACAGAAATCGCTTTACTGTTTTTTGGTTTGTGATGCTGTTGCTTCACTGGTCATCAAAGCAGTACATGTGCCTGTTCCAGTTGTTCTCTTTCTCAGTGGAGGGCATAACCTAGTTGTTGCCCAAGCGAGAAAACTTGACATCATTTATTCATCCAAAACAAACAAAAAAGAAAAGAAAAGAAAAGAAATGGTACTACGTACCAGGCATTATGCTAATCACTGTGTCTAGCAGTGAAAAGACAACCACTGGCTCTGCTATGGTGAGCTCATGTTCTAACAGAAAAGGCAGACTTTGAACAAATAACTCATGTTATTGAAGAGAGAGGTGAAGGTAGTCTGGAAGTTTATGACAAGGTGACAGTGGGTAGGATGTGAGTGAAGAGATGAATGGGTGGTCAGTCATCTCTGGGTTTCTTCTGCCTCACTGGTTCTATATCCAATCAATGGCTTAGCCCTATACATTCTGCCTCTGAAATCTCTTTCACCTGTCCATTTCTCTAATTTTTATACTGGCATCTCCACCAACCTTTGCCTGGAATGCTGCAACAGCCTCCTAACTGTTTTCTCTGCCTCTAGACTACTCCTCCTAGGCAGAGTCCATACAGAAGCCAAAAGGATCTTTCTAAGAGGAAAATCTGATCATGTCCCCTCTCTGACTAAAAGCTTTCAGCAGTTCTCTTGAGCTCAGATAAAATGTGAAAGCCTTTACATAACTTGCAAGACTCTGTATGATGACTCCTCTCTCTTTTCTCCGGTTTCAATTCTCTGCATTCCTTACATCCCATGCTCTAGGAATACTGATTATGGTTCTTTCTCTCATCTGGATCTTGATTCAAGCTATTTCCTATGCAAGGAACATTCTTCATTCTCACACTCCCACCCACTTATTAGTGGCTAATTCTTATTCCTTCTTCAGGTCCCTGGTTAGAGGCAGTTTCCTCCAGGAAACTTTCCCTGAATCCCCCAACCTCTTCAGATTGAGTAAGTGCCCAGCTATATTTTCCATAGCACTCTTTACTTCTATTACAATAATAATTACATTCTGGTGGAATTTGCTAATCTGTAAACTCTATGAAGGCAGGAACCATGTTTGCCTATTCAGTATTGTCTCTGCAATGCTTAAGGCATGCTACACATAGTAAAAGCATTAGAATATTTTCTCAGTGAATAGATAATTAAAATAAATATAATACTCAAAGTTATAAAGAAGGCAATAGGTTAATTCCATCATCCAGACATAATCAATATCAATATTTTGGTATGTATCCTTCCAGACATTTCCATCTTTTCTCCCTCAAAAATGAGATCTTATTTTTTGTAATATTCAGTCAAATTGTTGTTGCTGTTGTTTTGTTTAATCTCAAATTTGTTATAATGGACATCCTCCCAAGTCAGTACATTGCTCTATAATGTTCTATTGTATACATATTCCACACTTGAAATAATCCTCACCTTGAGTACTAATACTGTACTGGTATAAAGAATACTGAAATAAACACTCATCCTTGAACATACATTTTCTTTTCTTTTTTTTTTTGAGACAGAGTCTAGCTCTATCATCCAGGCTGGAGTACAGTGGCAATCTCGGCTCACTACAACTTCTGCCTCCTGGGTTCAAACAATTCTCCTGCCTCAGCCTCCTGAGTAGCTGGGATTACAGGAGTCCACCACCATGCCCAGCTAACTTTTATATTTTTAGGAGAGACAGTGTTTCACCATGTTGGCCACACTGGTCTCGAACTCCTGACCTCAGGTGATCCACCTGCCTCAGCCTCCCAGAGTGCTGGAATTACAGGCGTAAGCCACCACACCCAGCCGAAAATACATATTTTTATATATTCATCCTTGATCATTGTGCAACTAACAGCTAGAACACGGCCTGGCACACACGACGCACTCGTAAGTGGATGAGTGGATTAACAAACAAATGAATAAGGGTGTCAGCTATCAATAGGCATAATAAAATTGTGGCTAAGAGTTCAGGCATTAGAACCAGTACACTTATGTCCAAATCCCAGCTCCAGCACTTTCCATCAATTACTAGTGTTTTCCTAGCTCCAGCATCTCTCTCTTTACAAATGAAGACAATGGTTGTACCAACCTCAAAAGACTATTAGAAGAACTGAATAAGATAATAAGGTCAAGTGCATTCTCAGAACTTGGCACACTGTAAGCACTTACAAATATTAATTGGTATCATGATCTTTGTTGTTATTTTTTAAATTTAGTATTGGAATGGAAATTATCATTAGAATGGAAACTTTGCAAAGTCCACAGAAAGCAAGATAGGGCTTCTCTTCGAACAATGGAGAAGAGAAGAAAACAAGTTCTAATGAGGAGACAGAAAGGAGATAATTTAAAATTACAAAAAGAATTATTGTAATTCAAGTGCTATAGTCTCTGTGAAAGTGATTGCTCTCTTTTCTGTGTTGGTAATCATACCTTTCAGAATGTTCAGGGTTGTCCAACTTTTATAATTTCATTCTTTTTGATAAAGTTTCTTTATTAATTGTATAACCAAATGTAAGCTAATATTTACAACTTTAAAAAGTTTACACACACACACACATGTGCGCATGCAAATTAGAAAAAAAGTTCTAGTACTTAAGATTTATTTATTTATTTGAGACAGAGTCTTGCTTTGTAGCCCAGGCTAGAGTGCAGGGCTTGATCTCGGCTCACTGCAACCTCTGCCTTCTGGGTTCAAGCGCTTCTCCTCCCTCAGCCTCCTGAGTAACTGGGATTACAGGTGCATGCCACCACGCCTGGCTAATTTTTGTATTTTTAATGGAGATGGGGTTTCACCATGTTAGCCAGGCTGGTCTCAAATGCCTGACCTCAGGTGATTCGCTCGCCTCAGCCTCCCAAAGTGCTGGGATTACAGGCATGATCACCACACCTGGCCATATTTAGGTTTTAAAAACATACGTTAGTTTGGCAAGTACTCCCATCTTGAAATATCTCTTTCAATATTGCCTTAGATGTTATTTAAATTAAATCTTGTATAATTTAAATTTTTTATGCCCCAATCAGATAGTACATGCTTTGAGAATGGAATCTGATGTCCATCTTTGTATCTTCTATGCACTCAGAAGCATTCCTTTTACTCTGTAGTTCTTAAGAAAAAAGTAATTGATTTGATTCACAACTTTGGTAATGTTGCTTAGGAATGAAAACTTTGCACGGAAAAGTTTGCACGGAATGACTGTGTGTAGAAGACCTCTCTTTCCCTTTTTAAACATGAGATTGCAAAGGGAAAACAAACTGCACTTGTCATTGCTGAAAGTTTAATAGTTACCCCCTGCCTCCTAATAACTTTTTGCATGTCTTAAGATACCCATGAAAATAAAACCAGTATGTTTGGGACACTGTGGTTTGGAAGAATGAATGCATTTAAAAAAAAATAAAAATACACTTTACCAGTAGCATTCATTTTCCATGGTTGTAATTAGAGAGAAACACTCAAGAAGCACTAAAATTGTGGAACATAAAGAGGACAGTGACAGGACCTCAATTAACCTAAATTAGCACAGGTTACCCAGAGCTCCAGAAACTCCCCGAAATGAAAAAGCCTTTTGCTTTTAGCACTTTTTTTTTTCTTTTTTCTCCCCAAAGACTTCAAGATCCAAGTGGAAAAGTTCGCCAGGGTGGGTGAGACCTGAACAGGCTGACTCACTGCGGTTAGATTCAGACTGCCAGGGAAAGCTGCAGAGTACAGTTAGGCAAACACTACAGCTGGTTTTGATGATATTTTCTTGTTAAAGACAACATTATTAGAAAAATGTGTAAACAGGACAGGGCAGTGGAGGCCCCCTATTGATTTTATAGCCAAAGGCTCCCACCCTTCTGTGGCTTTTCTGTACCATCTGCCATGTTGATTCTATGTAAAAAAACCCAACTGCAAGCATTCCACCAATGTAATGCTCTCCTTCTCTGAGAGTCCTTTCATTTCCCCAAGAACTTTGGAATTATGGGAGTTATAGTGGCTCCGTTACTTTATTCTTATATAACTTTGGGCAAGTTATTTGAACCTTGATCTCTTCACTAGTATAATGGTTGTAAAAATAATATCTATCTCATAAGTTAGGAAAATGAACTGAAAATACACTAAATTAAATATGTTAAATATCTAGAAAAGTGCCTGGTGTATAATGAGCACTTTTCATTAAATAACCATTATCTGGTTATTTAAATAACCAGATAGTAGTTATTGTTATCAGCTACTATTGTGATCTTAATAAATCCTGTCAAATATGCTTTCAAAAAGACTCTGTTTCTCTCCCGTCCTTTTCATTTTCAGTTTTATCATTCCATTCAAAGTGGAAAAGAGGCCAGGTGCATAGTTTGCGCCTAAAATTCCAGCACTTTGGAGGCCAAGAAGGGCGGACCATTTGAGGCCAGGATTTGGAGACCAGCCTGGCCAACTCAGCGAAACTCTGTCTCTACTAAAAATACAAAAAATTAGCTGGGTGTGGTGGCAGACTGAGGCAGGAGAATCGCTTGAATCCGGGAGGCAGAGGTTGCAGTGGAGCTGAGATCGCGCCTCTGCACTCCAGCCTGGGTGACACAGCGAGACTCCGTCTTGAAAAAAAAGAACAATAAAAAAAATAAATAAAATAGAAAAGAAATGTACATTTCTTGACTTCCTAGTTTCCCATCCTACCCAATCAATTGACACACCAATACCCTCCTTAAAAATATTCAACTTGGTCGGGCGCGGTGGCTCAAGCCTGTAATCCCAGCACTTTGGGAGGCCGAGACGGGTGGATCACAAGGTCAGGAGATCGAGACCATCCTGGCTAACATGGTGAAATTCCATCTCTACTAAAAAATACAAAAAAAACTAGCCGGGCGAGGTGGCGGGCACCTGTAGTCCCAGCTACTTGGGAGGCTGAGGGGAGAGAATGGCGTGAACCCGGGAGGCAGCGGAGCTTGCAGTGAGCTGAGATCCGGCCACTGCACTCCAGCCCAGGCGACACAGCAAGACTCCGTCTCAAAAAAAA
>NW_016827918.1:104545-111604 GCF_001698545.2 Rhinopithecus bieti
ATCATGAGTCACTGGGCAAGTTCTTTTGTTATTCTTTTTGCCATTAGTTCATCATTTGTAAATTGGAATAATAATAATGGCTTTTCTTTTTTTATGATATTTGAAGTTCCAGGATACATGTGCAGAACATGCAGGTTTGTTACGCAGGTATATGTGTGCCATGTTGGTTTGCTGCACACATCAACTCATCATCTATATTAGGCATTTCTCCTGATATTATCCCTCCCCTTGGCCCACACCCCCGACAGGCCCTGGGGTGTGATGTTCCCCTCCCTGTGTCCATGTGTTCTCACTGTTCAACTCCCACTTATGAGTGAGAACATGGGGTGTTTGGTTTCCTGTTCCTGTGTTAGTTTGCTGAGAATGATGGTTTCCAGCTTCATCCATGTCCCTGCAAAGGACATGAACTCATCCTTTTTTACGGCTGCATAGTATTCCATGGTGTATACATGCCACATTTTCTTTATCCAGTCTATCATTGATGGGCATTTAGGTTGGTTCCAAGTCTTTGCTATTGTGAATAGTGCTGCAATGAACATATGTGTGCATGTGTCTTCATAGTAGATTGATTTATAATCCTTTGGGTATATACCCAGTAATGGGATTGCTGGGTCAAATGGTATTTCTAGTTCTAGATCCTTGAGGAATTGTCACACTGTCTTTCACAATGGTTGAACTAATTTACACTCCCACCAACTGTGTAAAAGTGTTCCTATGTGTTCACATCCTCTCCAGCATCTGTTGTTTCCTGACTTTTTAATGATCGCCATTCTAACTGGTAATCATGCCTTTCACACGGTTGTTGTAAATGAGATAATGCTGTCACATACTTAGAACCATATTTGCCACAGAGAAAGTGACCATCAAATGCTAGCCAGTATTATGCATGTGCTGCTCCAGTCTCACTCATCCCAGAGATGCTGCAGCTGGGTGCTGTGATCAGTGAGAAAGCATACGGCAAGGGATTTTTCTCAACACATCATTGTGGCCATTTGTAGGTAAAAATTATTTCTGACCCAATAACCTGTTCAGATTTATGATCATGGTACATAAACTTACGGCCCTGAAAAAGTCACAATTTCTGTGAGTCCTAGTTCCCTCACTTAAAAAATGGGGAGATTGATGCTTGGTCCATGTCTTATAAAGACAAAATAAGACAACTTATGAGATACACTTAACCCACTGCTCAAGTCTACAGAGCTGAAAAGAATAAAGATCCCTTCATTGGTGGATTCTCTGAGTGGGGCAAAGCCCCTACACAACGAAGTTGGCAAGGTTGGGAAATTAATTAAATCACTCACTCATTCGAAAATACAAATGAAGCATATATGCTAAGCAATGCCCTCCTTTCATCATGGAAAATAATACCTATTGATCTCAACCTGACAAACATACAATTGAAGTTTGTATACACATACAACCATGCTGTTGGTTGTGGGTGGAGAACGAAAGAAAAGAAACACTGTTGTATGTGTGAAATGTTGCCTTCTTTGTCCCTTTTTTCTGCACCAACATAAATGATAATTGTCATTTTCACTTCTTAATTGACTAATTATGTTTTGGTTCCATAATGTGCCAGTATTTGCATTTTAAGTCTGTTATTTCTTTCCCTGTAATCAAAGGGCCTTTTTTCTCTAGAATTTCCTACATCAGCAAGCATTTTAGAGGTAGCCACATTACTGAACAATTACAATTACTTTCGACAGATTAAGTACCTTTAATATTACTTCTCTCCTGTTCTAACTCTCCTTTCCTTACCTCTCTATGGCCCAGTCTCTTATTTGCTCAATCCATGAACATACCTCTCTTCCTTCCCCCAAATTTTGCCTCTATCTGGAATATTATACTCTACTTCTCTGACTAGTAAAATCTAACTCAGCTTTGGAGACCATGCTCAATGTGCAGCCCCCAGGAGAAATGTCCTCTGGTAAGAGGCCTTTCCCTATTCCTTTAATAAAAGTAGACATTTTCTTTCAAGATCTCAGAGTGTACTGTCCTTATCTCTGTGAAAGCACTTGCCATCCTATATCATAATTAATGCAATGTCTGTACTTCCAAATAGATTATAACTATCTAAGGGTAGGAACTAAAGTATCTAATTTAATGTGATCATGTGTTTGTTGCACAGATAAATGAAATAAGAAGGGATTCCTGGCTGCTCCTTCCAGGTCTGTATCCCTTTGTCTTTAAGCCCTGGAGGAGTCGACCCTACTCTGGCAAAAAACATTTAGCATGTCCCTTCCTCTCTCTGAGTACTGCTACCCATCCTATATCCCAAGGCTACCGAATGCATATTTTAAACTTTACAGAAAATACCATGTTATTTAGCATTTTACCATTTTTAGGGTGGGGCATTGGAATATGTTCCTATCTCTCCTATATTTTTTCTAACCGATGTTTTCTCTAATTTTAAACCCTTTCATGGAAGCTTTTTGTATTTTAGGTGCTGTCATTCAGAGTCCACAGGATGGATAAATGGATATAAAAATGAACAAACGTGGCCGGGCGCGGTGGCTCACGCCTGTAATCCCAGCACTTTGGAGGCTGAGGCGGGCAGATCATGAGGTCAGAAGATCAAGACCATCCTGGTTAAAACGGTGAAACCCCATCTCTACTAAAAAAATACAAAAAATTAGCTGGGAGTGGTGGCGGGCGCCTGTAGTCCCAGCTACTCGGGAGGCTGAGGCAGGAGAATGGCATGAACCCGGGAGGCAGAGCTTGCAGTGAGCCAAAGCCAAGATCGCGCCACTGCACTCCAGCCTGGGCGACAGAGCGAGACTCCGTCTCAAAAAAAAAAAAAAAAAAAAAAAAGAACAAACATGTGACACAACACTGTATCACTGTATGATTTACTGGCAATGACTTTCTGATCAAGCCTGAAGTGGGTTGTAGCCTCTTTATTTACTTTTTATTTGACACATAACAGAGAGAGATTTAAACTATCTCTTATTGGCCTTTTCCCTGCAGCTTAGCTTGGTTTCTGTTAGTGTTTCCCAGCATTGAGAAATCAGAACTAATCTGTCATATTAGACCTAAACTCTAAGATAAAAGTACTTTGGGCCTTATATCTGCATTCCTTCAATGCATTCCTTCAATGGAGGTGACATCACTCATTTCTATATTTCCAGTCATCTCTCAATGAAAGGGAACATGCAGGCTGGCAATCCTTTGGAGAGCACTCCACAGTTTTGAGGAGCTCTGCAGCTCTGCTCACCCTTTCTGCATCACAGCAGATCCAAAAGGTGAAAAAAACAAAGGAGGGGGTTGCGGTGTTAGCATCCTTGCTCCCCCTACCAGCACCACACAGCTGTTCAGAAGTTTAGTCTTCAAAAGCCTCTTAATTATCATGCAAACTCTCTATGTCTTTAAAAAAATACACACAGTATACATGAGAACGCTGAGCAAAAAAGATGAAGAATAGGCTGATAATTATTAGGCACATGCTATGTGATGCATATTCTTTGCCCACAGAAATATCTGGTAGGATGTACAGAAAGTATTGGTGAAATATTTCTACTTACAAATTGAGGACAGATGGGGTAAACCCAGTCAACACAAAAATTTTTGAAATTAGAATTTTACTTTATTTTTTTTTTCTGTCAAAAGTTATCAATTCCAGAATGAGAGAAACCCCAGTATCTTACAATTTACACATTACTTATGTGGGACCTGCTTGCTGGGTATCCCTGAGGGGGCACCAAAGAGCTATTTCTTCCTTTCTTTAGAGCACAGGAGTATAAGAAATTCCAGTTGCCTGTTTCTGGGCTATTTAAAACCCAGTAGACATATTCTCTTCTACAGACTTCCTGGGATCTACCCAGCTCACAGGGAGCTGGGGAATCTGTATTACATTATCAGTGATTGTTTTTGGTCAAATCTAAGAACAAACATATGAAGAAGCAGAGCACGCAGCACTGGTTCAGGAGGTTCAAGCAACATTATCAGATTTTTGTTGAGAAACATGGTTGTTACTGCGCCACCGCATACTGCAGACAATTCCTAGATATAGAGAGAGGTCCAAGCGAGCAACAGAGAATATAATACCAGCTGCTGGACTGGGACTCCCGGGCTCACTATGTTGCAGCTACAGATTCTCCGAATGCCGTTTAAACTTCCTGAGTTTATCTGAGAAGTAAACCAAGGGTATAGGTGATGAGGCAGCATTTACTGGTATAGTTAGTCCCCCTTTATCCACAGTTTTGCTTTCCATGGTGTCCGTTACCCATGGTCAACCACAGTCTGAAAATATTAAATAGAAAATTCCAGAAATGAACAACTCATAAATTTAAAATTGCACATTGTTCTGAGTAGCATGATGAAATCTCGTGCCTTCTGCTCCATCTCACCCTTGAATCATCCCTTTGTCCAGCACATCCAGGCCGTATACATCGCCTACCAGTTAGTCACTCAGTAGCTGTCTGGGTTATCAGATCGTTGCAGTATCACAGCGTGGTGTTCAAGTAACTCCTATTTTACTTACTAATGTAAAAGTGCAAGAGTAGTAATGCTGGTATATTGTTATAATTGTTCTATATTATTATTAACTATTATCAATCTCATTAACACTTAATTTATAAATTAAACTTTATCATAAGCATGTATGTATAGAAAAAAACAGTAAATATAGGGCTCAGTACTACGCAGTTTGAGGCATGCAAAGGGGTCTTAGAATGTACCCCTACAGATAAGGAGGGGCTGCTGTACAGGCAAGGGGGTCCATAAACCACATCCCCCAGCACACAGCTAACAGAGCATATGTTTATTGGGACACATGCTCTTGAAAGAGACACTATAATGATAATACCATCCATAATCCAGACCAATCCATTGGTCATATTTTTATAAGACATCACTATTCCATTCCATAGTACTGCTTCTAATTGGGATAACAATTATCCACTCACATGACTTACCTTCTCAAAGTCTCGAAGAGCCTGGGTCTGTACCTGAGGAGGTTTCTCAAATGCTCTCAAGGAATATGTCTGCACAAAGGGGACCTTTTCACCACTTCTCCAGATCTGTGACTGCACTGGAGGGCCTCGATCTTTAGTGTCACTAAGAAAAGCTGTCAGTGAAACAGAACAACAACAAAAAAGGTTTATATAATAATGGCACTAGGATCATTCTGACTGGCACATTTCAGCAGAATTCAGTTTCTGCAAAATACAAACTCAATCTAGGCCACACAGAAAAAGTTTACATAAAGCAGCCTGTGGTAGATCATATTAATAGCCATCCCCAGTGAATCAAACTAGTTTGTGTCCATATGCTTTTGAAATGTGATACTCCTGCCATCAAGAAATGAAGCCTATTTCCCCAACTCCTGGGTTGGCAAAGTGGCTTGCCTTGACTGGCAGAATATGATAAAAGTGCTACTGTATGAGTTCCAGAGACTAGCTTTGAGAGGCCTTGCATTTCTGCTCTTGCCTTATTAGCATCCCAAGACAACCATGCTGTGAAGAAGTCAGTCTACCCCACTGGAGAAGGAAAGGCTGTTCAGGGAAGTGAAGATGCCCCAGCTGACAGTCACCACCTGCCAGACATGTCAGCAAGGCTGTCTGAGATCTTAAGTCCCAGTCAAGCCATCAGAACGTTGCAGCCAGTTGAGTGATCCCAAGTGAGACCAGCAGCGACAATGCCCAGTTTGCCAAAACAGAATTGTGAGAAATAATAAATCATTGTTTTAAGCTAGGTGTGGGCAGACTTTTTCTTAAAGGACCAGACAGTGTTTTAGGCTTGTGGGTCATATCATCTCTGTCACAGGTACTCAACTCTACACTGTAGCACGGGGCAGACACAGACCATCTGTAAATGAATGAGTGTGACTGTGTGGCTATAAATCTTTACTTACAAAAACTGGTTGTTGGTCCATGGGCTATAGTTTGCTGCTGACCCCTGTTTTAAGTCACTAAGTTTTGGGATGGTTTGTCACATAACAAAAGGTAACCAAAACAGTCTAAAGGAAAGAACCAAGCTACTAGCAAACTCTATCCACAAATACCTCTACAGAGAATTTTTCAGGTTACTATTTATTAATAGTAACAATTGTAACAACCAACATATTTAAAGAGCATTACATATTACAAAATAGTTTCACATGAATTATTTCATTTATGAAATCGCTGCAATCAGTGAAATAGACATAAGTGATTATTAAATCCATTTTACTGATGAATAAGTAAAGGTTCAGAAAGTTTGCTTGTCCAAGATCACATTGCTAAAAAGTGGCAGAACCAATCCCATATTTTCTCCATCTGTCTTTCTCAGCAGTATGCTACTACTGTGTTATTTTAGCAATTAAAGGGATTGCAATAGGTCTGACAGTGGGGAAAACAGGTAAAGAGTCAGAGATTCAATCACTCCATTAACCAATGGAAGCATTGCTTTGGGAGAACCTAGTGGAGTCTAAGCTGTAATTAACCCTATGCTTGCTTTTGAAAAGTAATGTTGTTAAAGAATGAGAAATCAGAGCCTCTGTCAAACAAAGTACACAGAGGACTCCATGTTGGGGCAGGGTTGGAGTTACAGACTCAGGTAGAAAACATAGAAAGCTACATTACTTTCTTGGCTGACGGAAGGAAATAGTGAACCTTTACTGTGGAACTATTTTTTAAATAAGAAAGAAGACAATCATGGCAAAGCATTAAGCTCTACAGACAGTGTCAGGGCAAGTAAGCAAAACAGGTACAGGGTGACTGCCTCGCTGAGGAAAAGTTAACTAGACACTTGAGCAAAGGAGATCCAAGGCAGTAAGAGGCAAAATGCCATTGCATGCTTTTCTTCCTATCTCTTTTTCTTTCTCTCTTTCTCTTTCTCTCTTTCTCACTCTCTCCCTTCCTTCCTTTTCTTCCTTTCTCTTTCTTTTTTCTTTCTCTTTCCCTTCTACCTCTCTGCCTGCCTCCTTCCTTCCCTCCCCTCCCTCCCCTTCCTTCCTCTCCGTCCCCTTCCCTCCCTTCCTCCCTCCCTCCCTCCCCCATTCCTTCCTTCCTTCTTTCCTTCCTTCCTTCCTTCCTTCCTTCCTTCCTTCCTTCCTTCCTTCCTTCCTTCCCTCCCTCCCTC
>NW_016827918.1:112435-114501 GCF_001698545.2 Rhinopithecus bieti
CTGCCAACTTGCCAGAAGGAGCCCAAGAAAAAGCACCCAGATGCTTCAGTCAACTTCTTAGAATTCTTTTTTTTTATGTTCAGAAAAGATGGAAATTCATTTCTGCTAAAGAGAAAGAAAAAATTTGAAGACAGGGTGAAGGTGAACAGGCCCATTATAAGAAAGAAACAAAAATCTATATTCTCTCTGCAAGGAAATGAGAGAGAGAAAGAGAAAGAGAGAGAGAGAGAGAGAGAGAGAGAGAGAGAGAGAGAGAGAGAAAAGAAGTCCCAGGATTCTAATGTACCAAAGGGATCTCCTTTTTCTTGTTTTGTTCTGAAAATTGCCCCAAAAGAGCACAGAGAACATCTTGGCTAATTCATTGGTGATGTTGTAAGGAAACTGAGTGAAATGAAAGACATGAAGAATTACTGCTGCAGATAATATACAGCCTTGAGGAAAGAAAAGCTTTTAAGATCATAGATATAAAGGCTATTGCTGTATTCTGGGATAAAAGAAAGTCTGATGCAGGGAAAAGGGAAGTTGGAAAAACTGGAAAAAGAAAAAAGGAAGAAAGAAAAAAAGGACTGGAAAGACATTGGTGAACAGAAAGATGAAAAGGGTGAAGAAAAAAATGATGGTACTCAACGGGGTGGTTTTAAAAGAGGCTTTTGTTTTGTTTTGTTTTTTAAATTTGTTTTTGTGTGAGTGTGTGTGTATGAGTTTGTTTTTTGCCTAAAAGTATTTAACTCCCCATTACACCACTGATTTCAAAGAAAAAAACTGAAATGTAAGATCATATCATTTGTTTTTAAACTGAACACTGTACACTGTCTTTTTATTTTTGCAAAATTAATGTAATATCCAGTGTATCTTTAGATAACCCTGTCCTTAATGATATTTTCAATAGCCACTAACCTTGCCTGGTACTGTGTGGGGGTTTAAACTAGAACAAAAATTTAAAGCAGGCTTTATTGGTGCATAGCACAAATCAATTACATATACATGGAGATATTATTTTTTTGCTCTTCAATTGTTTTTCATGCAGCTTACCCAATATAATTGTTCTGTTAGTTGTATACTACTCTGTGATAGCAAATAATAAAGTAATTATGATGATATTGCACCTGTTTTGGTGATATTCTGAATGTTTCTAAGTAAATGCAAAATTTTTAATTAAAAGTAATTAGAGGCTGGGCATGGTGGCTCACACCTGTAATCCCAGTATTTTGGGAGGTTGAGGCAGGCGGATCACTTGAGGTCAGGAGTTCAAGACCAGCCTGACCAACATGGTGAAACCCCATCTCTACCAAAACTATAAAAATTAGCCAGGCATGGTGGCAGACGCATGTAATCCCAGTTACTCGGGAGGCTGAAGCAGGAGATTTGCTTGAACCTGGGAGGCAGAGGTTGCAGTGAGCCAAGATGGCACCACTGCACTCCAGCCTGGGTGACAGAGCAAGACTCTGTCTCATAAATAAATACATAAATATATAAATGTAATTAGAAAAAATGATTTCTTCCACATTCAGGTGAAATTAAATATACTACTAAGGGGAAGATAATTTGATAAGACAGAATAACAATACTTTATAGTTAGATTGGCGGATATGATAGAAAGAGCAATGCCTTGAGGCTTAGATTTGAATCCTGACCACTTGCTAATTGTGGGAATTTAGGCAAATCTCTTAATTTTGCTGATATATTGCCTCTGTAAAAACAGGGATAATAATATCTGCTTTATAGAGCTGTTATATGGATTAAATAAAATAATAAATAAAAGCACCTTGCCACATGTCTTATATGTAGTAAGCATTTTATCCATTCCCCTCACATTGTTGCCCTAGTCCTTCAATTTTTGCCTCAAAATGTAGAATATTGACATTTAAAACGTTGAGCATAAAAAGCCAAAATTGACAAATGGGATCTAATTAAACTAAAGAGCTTCTGCACAGCAAAAGAAACTACCATCAGAGTGAACAGGCAACCTACAGAATGGGAGAAAATTTTTGCAATCTACTCATCTGACAAAGGGCTAATATCCAGAACCTACAAAGAACTCAAACAAATTTACAAGAAAAAAACAG
>NW_016827918.1:115557-162538 GCF_001698545.2 Rhinopithecus bieti
GGACATGGATGCAGCTGGAAACCATCATTCTTAGCAAACTATCACAAGAAGAGAAAACCAAACACCGCATGTTCTCACTCATAGGTGGGAACTGAACAATGAGATCACTTGGACTCGGGAAGGGGAATATCACACACCGGGGCCTATCATGGGAAGGGGGGAGGGGGAGGGATTGCACTGGGAGTTATACCTGATGTAAAGGATGAGTTGATGGGTGCTGACAAGTTGATGGGTACAGCACACCAACATGGCACAAGTATACATATGTAACAAACCTGCACGTTATGCACATGTACCCTAGAACTTAAAGTATAATAATTATAAAAAAAAAATGTTGAGCATAGTAACCCTTGGAATTTGTGGATTAACACACAATTTCAAATACTAATTCTAAGTGACTCTGAAATTCTTAACTTATTCAAATTAAAAACTTTTTTCCAAATTGTGCATATAAGCAATCTGTGCTTCCAGGCTGTTACAAAAAAGGCAAAGAACTTAGCAAGGAAGTAAAACCCTCAGGTTGAGAAAAAAGTTTTATGAAAAATAGACCCCAAAAGAATGTTATCTTCTCTTTGGTTTTGCAATTCAAGTAGATCTCTGTCTAATGTTAGTGCACTAATAATTGTGCTGTTGTTAGGAATACATTAATAGTACAATAGGTAAGATACTGAGTGCTTATTCCTTGACAGCCTCTGTACTAAAAGCTTTTCTCCATCTCACGTATGAGATTAACATTATTATTATACCCATTTTATTTATTTATTTATTTATTTATTTTTTGAGACCGAGTCTATCACCCAGGCTGGAGTGCAGTGCCACGATCTCGGCTCACTGCAACCTCTGCCTCCCGGGTTCAAGAGACTCTCCAGCCTCAGCCTCCTGTGTAGCTGGGATTGCAGGCATGGGCCACCATGTCCAGCTAATTTTTGTATTTTTGGTAGAGACGGGGTTTCACCATGTTGGCTAGCCTGGTCTTGAACTCCTGATCTCAGGTGATATGCCCACCTCAGCCTCCCAAAGTGCTGGGATTACATGCTTGAGCCACTGTGCCCGGCCTATTACACACATTTTAGTGGTGTATTAAGATAGAGATTTCATTTTAGTAACATAATTTATTTTAATCATTGTACAAGTGAGTTTAGCCTTGCAATTACAGAATCATTAAAAGTATGAATAATTCACGTAAGTATCTGTAATGATTTACTGTACTGTGCTGCTTCTCAGTACATAGAATTATATCTAGCTTATAATTCTCAGTGTGAAATTGCTACAGTAGTATGTGCAAATTTGGAAATTCACAAAAGTTTGAAGATATTGCCATGATGAATTTAAAGAGGTCATAATTCAAGAGAATTATGATCAATAGAAAACCAAGAATTGGCCAAGTGCTAATTTCTCCCACACACTTTGGAAAGCTGAAGTGGGTGTATCGCTTGAGGTCAGACATTCAAAACCAGCCTGAGCAACATAGCAAGACTTCCCTCTAAAAAAAAATACTAAAAATTAGGCATATATCTGTAGTCCCAGCTACTCAGGAGGCTGAGGGGGAAGTACAGCTTGACCCCAGGAGTCTGAGGTTGCAGTGAGCTATGATCACACCACCGCACCACATCCATAGTAAGAGAGTGAGACCCTGTCTCAAAAGAAAAACAAATGAATAAACAAAAGAAACAAAGAATTTAACAAGGCAAGGCCCATAGCATCCTTACCTGCTGTGTGACTTGTTCTGGGTACCATCTCCCCATCATCCTCTGCAAAATAATCTCTGTGGAGAGAACACATCATTAATGAATGAGTTACTATCCCACAAGGCTCCCAATCCCAGGGATCGAGGAGAAGACACCTACCTATTTGTTGTTTCTATTTATTTCTCTGCAAGTATTTACTAAGCTTCTATTATGTATCAGGGACAGTGTCAAGTGCTGGGGATACAAAGGCAAACACCACAGAAGAGTTCCTGTTCTCAATAAGTACATGAGAGCCAGCCATTAAATAATTTCACAAGTATTAACTACTATTGTAGTAAATGTTGTGAAGGAAAATGCAGAGGGAACTTAACTAGCACAGGGACTCAGAGAAACTCAGGGAAAGGAATGTTTAAATGTAGATGGGAGGATGTCAACCAAGTGTAGAATGGGAGACTGGGAGTGGGAGAGTGTTCCACCATGAGAGAACAGCAAAGGCCCTGAGTCAGAAAGGACTCTGGCCTGTTAGAGGAACAAAGAAAGCCAACGCTGCAACCAAGCCATGCAGGACCTGTGGTATGGGGTAAGGCTACTGAGTCTAATGTGAAAAGCTATGGGAAACCAATGAAGGATTTTAAATGAAGGAAAGAATGGTAATGATCAGATGTATATTTTAGATAGGTCATGCTAACTGCATTCTGGCTCTACACAGTGAGACTGTGGAGGGGCAAAAATGGATGGTGAGAGTCTATATTCCAAATAGGAAGTTGTGATGGGTTAACGAAGGAGAAATTTTAAAAATTCAAGATATGTTTAGAAAGTAGAATTGACACAGAAACCTTGAAAAACAGACAAAGTTTATGAGTGGAAATGTTAATAACACCATGATTCAGTAGCAAGAGGTGTATCTGTTCAGCATAGTAAATACCACCAACCCTAGCAGAGAGGGGACAATATCTCAAAATATATTCAACAAATACTTGTCAAGTCCATGCTATGTTTTAGGCACTGTTGTAAGCTCCGCAAATGTAGCAGTGAGCAAAACAGACAAAAATACCTGCACTCATGGAATTTTTACAGTAAGGGGAGACAAATAAATAAATTGTATAGTAGCGCTTGGGAACAAATGCTATTTAAAAAAAAGTAAAGTGAGGAATGTGGATAGGGAGAGCTGGAGGTAGGAGGAGGTAGAGGGGATTGCAATTTTCAGTAGACAAGGATAAGCATGGAGGATAGGCATGGAGGTCTCTAGGGAAAGAGTCTTCTAAGCAGAGAACATAAAATGCAAAGGCCCATAAGAGGGAGCATACTAGTTAGTGGCTGGGCGCAGTGAGCACGTGGTGAGTAGTAGGAGGCAAGGTCAGGGAAGTAATGGGAGGACTAGGCAGAGGGCACAGACTGTTTGAAGCCTTTCAGGACATAGAGAGGCATTTAGCCACTAGAGTCTTATGAATCAAAAAGAAAGACGGACTCAGTGACTAATGTTTTAAAGGGTGGCCAGCTACTGTCTTGACAACTGACTAACGGGGAAGTCAGAAACAGATTATTGCAATGGCTCTACAGAAAGACGCTTTCAATAGATAGCTTATTCTTTAAACTCTTGGAGGCTCCCAAGAATTCTGTAAACAGAGATTTAGAGGACTTCTCTCTCTCTCTCTCTCTCTCTCTTTTTTTTTTTTTTTTTTTTTTTTGAGACAGAGTTTTGCTCTTGTTGCCCAGGCTGGAGTGCAATGGCACAATCTTGGCTCACCACAACCTCCGCCTCCCAGGTTCAAGCGATTCTCCTGCCTCAGCTTCCCTAGTAGCTGGGATTACAGGTGCCTGCCACCATGCCTGGCAAATTTTGTATTTTTAGTAGAGACGGGGTTTCTCCGTGTTGGTCAGGCTGGTCTCGAACACCTGTCCTCAGATCATCCGCCAGCCTCGGCCTCCCAAAGTACAGAGATTACAGGAGTGAGCCACCACGCCCAGCCTACAGGACTCCTCTTTTTAAAAACCAGAAGATATTCACAGGGAGGCAGAGGAGGATCTGGCATTTGCTTGGAAATTGGTGGTTTTTTTCTTCCCTGTCTCAGGGCTGGATCTTGGCAGAAATCTTCACTTAGTTAAGTCCCAGATGGACCTGAAAATACCAGACAGGGCACACTGGGCTGCACATGCCACCTAACAATTATTTCGTATCTAAAAGTAGATCACTAGCTTGTGATTCTTCCAGGCCTCCTTAAAAGCTTTCCCTGAGAGTAAACAATGCCAAAGAGGAAGGTACTACATACGCACTCCCCTCTGTGGAGGTAAAATAGAAGGATGTCAAAACTATCAACCAGAACAATGTCTTAAAAAAATTTGTGGGGAAAAAATTTATACTTAGCTGCTGCTATTCACTGAGCATTTTTGCCTAGTCCACAGACAAAGGTGGCTGCATCTGCTGTCAGGAGCAAGGTCAACCCTCAGGCCAAATTCAGCCCATCCGACATGTTTTATTCAGCCCACACAAGTTTGACCCATTTCTAACTGCTCTTGGGAAATGAGTGGGTCTACCAACACTGTGCCTGCCTTCCCACACAGGGGGATAACTTGCCCCTTTACACAGGACAGGGATGTGTTTTCCAGTTTGCCACAGTTCCTGCCACTCCCTGTCCTTGTTGTCCCTCATTCACTTAATTATGATACTTGTCTGGCATCTTGCAGGCTTCTGATGCTATTACCCCAGTACAGACCAAGTACAGACAGAATTTCATTTCTGCTTTCTTAAGACGCAGTCTTGAGAAACCCATTGACTTCAACACACAATTAATTAATTTGTGGTGACAAGCTACTATACTGGCTTGTATGTCACTTTCACCTCTCTGGGTATTAGTTTTCTCTAATATTTATACAAGAAGGACATGAATTTCTAAGGTTCCTTGCAGTAATTATGCAATTCTATTCTAATAGATGCTTAAACATAAAATCCATTTTAATACTGTCCAAGGATCCAGGGTACCTTCCAGACATGATCTCACTCAATCTTCTCTGCTCTGCAGATTACTCATTATAGGTCAAGAGCAAGCTACAACATAGCAATACATATCAGCCCTACCAGACACCTCACCCTTCCTGCTTCACCCACATCCACTTTGAGCGTACTGCCTGCCTGATATGAATCAATAACTGGAAGGATAGAGAGGTCACTTTAGATGGGTACTGAGTTAATAAGCATACTCTCAGTGTCTCAGGAGATTTTTAAGAAATCACTTTAGCTCTATTAACAGCTCAAGTTCCCTCTCTTATTGCCAGAGAAAGGGGATCACTCAGCTGTTCCACAAGTTAGAAAGGAATCTGATGCTCCCCAAGGGAAGGGGCTCAGAGTGAAGAAACACAGTATATATACCCTGTGGTCCCAGTACTCAGAATCTATTGAGGGAAGCAGGCGCATGATTCAGAGAGATAATTATTAGAAAAATTAGATTTAACAGAGATTTCAGAACATAAATAAGATAGCAATTAATTTTGTCCTGGTGGGGAGTGGGCCGGGGCAAGGTGGTCGGGGGCGGGGGGCGGTCTAGGAAATTTACAGAAAACAGAGAACACCAAATCTAGGTCTTAAAGAATGGGTGTAAATACACAAGGAAACGTAACAAAGACCCAATGACAGGAAAATGAACGGTGTATTCAGGGGGCTTTCATTTTGTTTTCCCCTTCACAACAACCCCTCCATCTTCCTGCCCCAGCCTGAGGAGCCCTAAACTGCCTCCTAGGACATCTTCCAACTGCCTGTTTACCTTTCCCCCACCTCAAGCCTTCCTGCCCAAGCGCTCACCCTCAGGTGGAAATATGAAGGAAAGCCAAGGGTGAAACTGTTTCTTCATTTGCACCTCCCTCCTCAAACACTATAGCTTAGAAGCCCCCAAAATGATTTAAAATAATTTCAGCAAGAAAGGGGCTAAGATTTGCAACACCGTGAAAATACCCATAGAAACAAACTAGAAAAGAACCCAGAGAAGTGAAAAGGCCGCAAGTTTAGAGTGGTAGAAAATATACTGAGCATCCTCCCCTTTTTTTCTTTTCCTATTTTACCAAAAGGCTAATTCTTATTTTTAAAAAGCTTGAATAGTGTATTTTTAGTTAATTTACATTATTCTTCCTAATAAATGACCTTGATAAAAGATGAACTCTGGAAATGATTCGGTTCGGCGTGGCCTCTCAAACAGTGAGGGGCATGTGGCATGACAGCAAGACTGCTGAAGTTTGCTCTTCCTTGGGGTCCTCACAGGAGTAGGCATTGAACCAAACACAGATTCTGTTCCAATTCCCATATTCTTGGAGCTTATTTAACATGAGTTGCTGGTTTCTGTTTCAAACTGAATAAATCTTTCAAATGTTCCAAGATCCACTTTTCCTATTTTTAATTTACAGCTATATTCAACTATGGCAAACACAAAAGGGTCAGAATGAGAGGAACTGTGGCCTATTTTTTAATATGTGAAGCTCTGGCCCTGACAATTTATAAATGGTAAGATTTCAGAAATAGTGTCAACTTAAAAACAAAGACATCTACAGTTAATTTCTGGACTGCTGGTGCATAACTTTACAATTCCAAAGGTTTTCTCGCACTGGAATTTTTCTCAATACTAATCTTGTATTAAATGAACATACTATTATTAATATTATTATTATTATTATTATTATTATTATTATTTAAGACAGAGTCTCGCTTGTCGCCCAGGCTGGAGTGCAGTGGCCCGATCTCAGCTCATTGCAAGCTCTGCCTCCCGGGTTCATGCCATTCTCCTACCTCAGCCTCCCCAGTAGCTGGGACTACAGGTGCCCGCCACCACGCCCAGCTAATTTTTTGTATTTTTTTAGTAGAGATGGGGTTTCACCGTTTTAACCAGGATGGTCTTGATCTTCTGACCTCATGATCCGCCCGCCTCGGCCTCCAAAGTGCTGGGATTACAGGCGTGAGCCACTGCGCCCGGCCTAAATGAACATATTATTATCATGGACAACCATCACCACTCCACCAATGCTGCCTCTGAAATTTACTGAACGCCTGATACTTTTCTAGGAATCAGTTCATTCAGTCGTCATAGAATCCTGTGAAGCAGGTACTGTTATCCCTGTTTACAGATGAGGAAACAAGGGACTTGGAAGGATAAAGTAATTTGCCCAAGATCACACATCTAGCTAGTGTCAGAGCCTGAACTTGAAAACTGTATCTATTTGACTCCAAACTTTTACTCTTCCCAATACGCCCTATTTCTAACCACACATTTACTGGGAACCTCCTTTGTACTTGCGTTGACTCCAGGGAACTGACCCCTGAGAAGCTGAGGCGAAAGGAAGGGTGGACTGGTTTGCTCTACTAATGAGATGGAATTTTTGTCTCAAACCCTGACACAAATTTTTTTCTTTGACTATCAACTTATCCCTGATGGGCACAGCTTACACTTGAGTATTTGAGTACTGGTGTAACAGATGTCATGTAACAAAATAATTAAAATCCCAAAAGGGAAGTGGCTAGTGTGACTTTTTATATAGGTCCTATCGTGAAAAGTGAGTCATCCATCATTTTATACTTCTCTATCTCTAACCCACTTTTTTCAGAATATTTACACCTTTCTCTAGGCCCTCCTGTGATAACGCTTGGCATTGTCCCTACCTAAGAGAATAAACTGAAAGGCAGGAAAGGTGGTGGAAACAGAAACAATCAAAGTGGAAAAGGCATTAGTGAACAAGCTCTGAGACTTCTCAGATTTTTTTTTTCTCTCTTGCCAAGGAGAGACACTGGATATATTTTCTGTGTTCCAAATGTTGCCACATACCCTCCCCACAATGTGGCACCAGAATTGCAAAAACACATATTCAGATGCAAATAGGGTAAAAGGCCCAGATGCAGAACGTTGAGACTATTATATAATACAGTGAGATTATCATTTTTTCTCATCTCAAGACCTATCATTATAACCTCTGCAAGTGAGGATGCTTAATTGGCAAAGCCCCCAGAGCAGAGAGAGCATCATGGTGAGCCTCCTTCTGCATGCTGACTAAGTGTGGGCTGAATTGGCACTGATACAGAAACATCCACTTTGTTTCAGTACAGGCTGCAATTACACCCTTCACTCAAAGTCTATTCACTGACAGTGACCATCACTCTGAGAGGCTGTTTTGTGGAGTGCTAAGTCCACAATAGCTACAGTGAGCTACAAAATCATTGTGCATCCACAACAATTTCTTTAAGCTTTAGGATCTTTGTTTTGTTTTGGTTTTGGTCCTGCACTAAGTCTTCATCCTAAAGAAAATAAGGAAACTAACATTACTTTCTTGATGCTATTCATCAAGGTTCAGAGAAACCCCTTAATAAGTAAGTAATTATTTTTCTTCACTTTGCCTTCTGATGTCATCACATATCCAAATATCTAATAAATTTTCCTCTACCTCCCCTGCATCAGCCAAGACACAGATATCACTCTTTCAAAAGAGACATGAAAATAACCTGCTTTGGATTCAGTCACATCACTCAGGGATGGCGTATCGTGTCTCCACCCACCTCTGAAACTTACCTTTCGCATTTTGCTTTTGGTCCTGGCAATGCACCTTGCAATCCTGTTTTCATTAACAATTAATATCCACAAGGCACTGGAGTATATTGCAGTTGGCTCAATCTTTCTAGACCCCTAGACTGAATGTTAAGAAACAGGTGATTTTTTCCCCCTTTCCACCTACTTTTATATTCACATAATTTTTCAGTTTATTTTCTTTACAATGTCTACTTTAAATGATTTTAAAAGAATTACATGACTCTTGTAGAAATTTTGGGAAACAGAAAAGTGTACAGAGAAAATATAAATAATTTTTAAAATCCTACCAACTAAAGGCAACATTGATAAAGATTTTATGTATTTACTTTAGTTGTTCTTCAGTTTATTTGCCTGTGTGAATTCTGCAAATAGAAATATTATTGAACATACAGTTTTTCATCTTGCTTTTATTTACGCTACGGAAATCAAAGGTTGTGAGGAATACATTTTTAGAGGAAGAGAGTCAGGGAAGGAGGAGCAGGGGAAAGAGGCAGGTGGGAGGAGGAGGAGAATTTCTCAGCAGCATTATAGACCTGTTGAGGATTAGCAAGAATGAATCTAGAGTCTTTCTTCTCAGTATGGTTTTATAACATACTAAAGCAACACTCATAGAATCCTCTAGGATTTTAAAATAAAATTGACTAAGGGTTACCAAGCTGGGAGATTGTTAAGGCAGTGAGAGATTCTAAAGCAGCGTTGAGAACATGATTCAAAGAGCTGACCCTGACGTCTAGGTTCAGTATGGAGGTGAATAAAGAACAGATGGCTTGGAAGATACAGAGAGTTGAGGAACTGGAATACATGACGAGATAAACAACATTCAGAAAGAATGAGGAAGTGGGGGACTTGATCTGTAGTCAAAAAGTATGATTTCAGCATTAGCGATCCTAAGGGTGGAAAATCTGGAAGAAAGATGAGCTACAAAAGATGGCTGTGCTTATAGCATACTGAAGTGAATTTGAGTTAAGGCACTGTCAAGTCAAGGTATAACCATGAAATATGTGGATGCCTAGTGACCCCTCTAGAATGTCAGTTTCTGGAAGGGAGGGTTTTTAGATCATTCACTATCATCTGTCCAGCATTAAAGAAGTCTAGATCATAGGAATTTGATGCATATTTCTTTCTCTCTCTCTTTCTTTCTTTCTTTCTTTCTTTCTTTCTTTCTTTCTTTCTTTCTTTCTTTGTCTTTCTTTCGTTTTTCTTTTTTCTTGCGTTTCCCATAAGTGAGGAAACAAGATGCATATTTCTTAAACAATGATAAATACAATCTGAATGTTTAGTGGCCTCAAGCTTTGATAACCTGCTGTATCCATTCTACAATAAGGAGATACCCACCAAACAGATATTCCCATCAGCCTTTTGGGGAATGTTCTCTGGAAAGCTCTTAATAGATGACCTTCTAAGTGCTAGAAACAATGTTAGATGCTGAAGACTTACAGACAAAAACATTCTATTCTGCCGATAAACTTGGAGTATGGAAAATATCAAGTTAACCAACTAGCTACATGCTACAACAGAGTAGGCAGAGAGTGTTCTGGCTACAGAAAACACCCAGACCTAGGTTCTAAAAATAATTCCAAAAGGAGTTGCTTCTGAATCTAAACTCTGAAGGGTACACAAAGTTATCCCAGCAAAGGCAAGGCTAGATGTGTAGGTGGGAACAACTGGCCTATTAAGGCCCACTCATAATAATTTTAGCTCAGGGTAATTTAAGTCACAACAACTCTACAACTGGCTCCCTGGGTCTGCTGGCAATAATGCTGCTCCTGTGTTGCCAATAACCTGAAAATCTCCAAGTAATACAAGAAAGTAATACAAAGAAAACCTCCAAGTAATACACAGAGAAACCTAAAACCAACTACATTCCAAACTTTACATGTTGTCATTTGGTAGACACAAATGTGAACTTCTTCCTGCAATAAAAACCTGTGTTGACTTAGGTTAAAAGCAGCATATAAAGGATGTTCCCCATAATCCCCTAACCAAACACGGCATCTATTTTCTCTTTTCTCTTTCCTTGTAATAGACATCCTAATAGGTATATATAGTTTTGATGTAATTTACATCTACCTTTTACTTTCTTATGTTAAAATTTTCTGTTTATTATCATTTCAGGAAATATTTCAGGATAGTAATAGAGATTAACAGCAATAGTGAAGCATTTTACCCTAGAGAAGGGTAAAAGTTGGAAATGGAGCTATTGTTTCACCTGGGTTTGTCACTCTATGTCAGTGTGCCTCAGTTTCCCCCTTTACAATACAGGGATTCACGTCTTGAAAAAGAGATTTAAATTGAATGAAATATCCTTCTTATGAGACTATAACTTTAAGAAATTTGCAATGTACTTTCAAGAACTGGAAATGTTGACACAGTTATTCTACTTCTGAACATCTATCATTCAAAAAATAATGCTGTGGAAGAAGATGCTTTATGCACCTAGATATTTATCAAGTATTATTTGTAATAGTTAAAAATTGGAAGTCTACATGCTTTGGGATAGGGTAATGATTTAAAGATATTGTAAATCCACGCATGTTATTCTACATTATGAATAATAATATACCACATTGTGAAATGGAAAATAAATTCATTCTTAAATTGTGT
The DNA here is from genome assembly GCF_001698545.2 of Rhinopithecus bieti. Taxonomy (NCBI): domain Eukaryota; kingdom Metazoa; phylum Chordata; class Mammalia; order Primates; family Cercopithecidae; genus Rhinopithecus; species Rhinopithecus bieti. The sequence goes on from NW_016827918.1 coordinate 126,407, forward strand.
GAAATGCTAGAAATTATTCAATTTTCTTTGTCAGTCAATGCTTTCTTTTCTTTTCTTTTCTTTTTTTCTGACAGAGTCTTGCTCTGTCATGCAGGCTGGAGTGCACTGGCGTGATCTCCGCTCACTGCAACCTCTGTCACCTGGGTTCAAGCGATTCTCATGCCTCAGCATCCCAAGTAGCTGGGATTATAGGCACCCCCCACCATGCCCACTAATTTTTGTATTTTTAGTAGAGATGGGGATTCAACGTGTTGGCCAGGCTGGTCTCAAACTCCTGACCTCAAGTGATCCTCCCACCTTGGCCTCCCAAACTGCTGGGATTACAGGTGAGAGCCAAGGCACCTGGCCAGTCAATGCTTTCTATATATCAGAAGTTATTGTTTCTTTACACCCTTTTCACCATGACCACGATAAGAAGACACTAGTTGCAAGTTACCTCTTCCCTCACTGGCCTTGGAAAAAACAAGAAAGAAAGACATTTCTGTGGAATGTAACAAGCAGAAAAGGACTGAAGATAATGAGACAGATTAAGGAAAGATGAATCACAGGCTCTGAAAGTGCTATGAAAATAAAACATTATTATACAATTTATTATAAATAGTCTACGACTAATTTAGCACTTTAGCCATAAGGGTTCAGAAAAAAGAAATTCAGATCATGCTTGTCTCGCTGGCCACAGAATTCAGAAAATGCTCTGAGACAGAGGAAAACAAGTCCTCAGTGCATTTGAGTGTTTTAAAATAGAATCACATAGAGCCACCTTGGATCATTATGACATCTCTTGTATTCTGGACTTTCTTCTAACTTTAAATGCTATTTGACTTTTTGCCAGAGACAACTTGTGGAATGTTTTGAGCCCAGTTTGGAATTTTATTTATAAAATGGGGGTAGATTTCAATAAGAGTAGTGTCCTGGGGCATCCACTGAATGGATGGAAACTCCACCTAGCCTTGAAAATATGATCCCTCAGCCACAGTCAGGTGAGCCTCCCAGGATGGGGAGGGCACCATAAGCAGTCACTTATCCTCTCTGAGACAAAAACAACACCTTCCCAGTCTTTAGGTATTTTAAACATAGTCCTAGCATGTAGCTGAAAGAAATGGGGGTTGGGGAAGTCAGGTCCAGACTGATCTAGTATGTGGAAAATAAGCAAGTAGGAGTGAAACCACTGATTCTGGCAAATTCCCCAAGCCAAAATCCAAGTATAGGCCCATTTAAAAGTATACCAGAGTTGCCAAGGCAGAATTTCCTTCTTAAAATTCAGATAATTAGTTGCTAGCAGTGCTGAATATTAAACAGGAAATTCAACTTCCAAAGATGTTTCAATAATAGAATTATGAAAACAAGCATTTTCCTAATATGAAGTGTTACATGCAAAGCACCAGCACCATAATAAGTAAAGATATTGGAATTAACTAGGCCTTCATACAACACATACTAGTTGTGTGAACGCCGGCAAATCACTTAACCACTTTAACTTCAGTGGCCATATATCTCTGGTTGTAACTATGTCTTTGTAAACAGGACTCTCTACTAACTCACCATGAATTGAAAGAAAAGTAAATGTCCCTGATTCCTCTAGGCTAAAGATTTATACAGAGAAAAACAAATTCAAATAAGCTATCAATGGAGATCTGTTAAGTACAATATAGCTGTGGTAAACGGACACCTTGTCTTGCTTGGAGGCTGTACTTCAGAAAAGAAACAAAGTCAAAATTCTTAAATTTTGAAACCAGATCATTACTTTTCTTGAATGTTACTTCCATTTTCCAAATTTTCACAGATACAGCAGGCAAATGCAATTAATGCTTGCATTTTATTAAATCAAATTGCAGGGTCATAGAAAACAAAACAAAACAGACTAATTTGCTTTCCTTTTCTAAACTTCGGTCTTACAGCTTGCCCTTAAACATTTCTAGTTCACTCTTTTCTTGAGTTATGTGTTCGGGGAAGTTGTATAAGATTCATATATGATTCATCTGACATTTATTCAGCTTTCCCATATGCTAGAAACCAGAACATTTCCACTGAAATGGGGAAGAGAATTAGTAATGATTTTTTCAGCATTGAACGATGTGGTAGGCTAAAATAATGGCCTTATAAGAATGTCCACATTCCTAATCCCCAGATCCTGTGTATATGCCACTTTCCATAGCAAAAGAGGGCTTTGCAGATATGATTAAAGATTTTGAGATGAGGAGATTATCCTGGATTATCTGGTTGGGTCCAATGTAATCATAAGAGTCCTAGTAAGAAGGACACTGGAGGGTCAGAATGAGCAAAGGAGATGTGATGATAGAAGCAGAGGCCAGTGACAGCATTGCTGGAAGGGGCTATGAACCCAGAATGTGGGCAGTCTCTAGAAGCTGTGAAGGGCAAGGAATAAATTCGCCTTCAGAGCTTCTAGAAGGAGCACAGTCCTGCTGACACCTTGGTTTTAACCTAGAAGACCAAAGTTCAGACTTCTGACCTCCAGAACTTTAAGGCAGTACATTTGTGTTGTTTTAAGCCACTAAGTTTGTGGTGATTTGGCCGGGGGCAGTGACTCACACCTGTAATCCCAGCACTTTGGGAGGCCGAGGTGGGTGGATCACTTGAGGTCAGGAGTTTGAGACTAGCCAGGCCAACATGGTGAAACCCCGTCTCTACTAACAATACAAAAATTAGCTGGGTGTGGTGCCATGTGCCTGTAACCCTAGCTACTTGGGAAACTGAGGCAGGAGAATCCCTTGAACCTGGGAGGCAGAGGTTGCAGTGAGCCAAGGTCGCACCACTGCACTCCAGCCTGGGCGACAGAGTGAGACTCCACCTAAAAAAAAAAAAAAAAAAAAAAAAGTTTGGGGGGTTTTTTACACCAACAAAAGGAAAAAAAAAAAAAAAAAAAGTTTGTGGTGATTTGTTACACCAGCAATAGGAAATTAATACAAACAGTAATCCTGAAATGCTGATAATCTTTAAAGCAGAAGGTGTAGGGAGTTGCTAGTCCAGACAGGTGCATGCTAAAAATTTAGAGCAATAGAAGCTGCTTGCCTGGTTGACACTGGCCCTGCCGGGTGGGAAAACCTCCCCTCATCATCAATCAAGTTCTTCATCAGCTCCATGAGCTTATTCTTTTGACAACCCTCGCCCTGTTCATGGAAATAAGACTGAAAGCTGGTGACCAAATCAGCTTTTTGTAAGGCCAGTATATTCATAGAAAATTTGCTACTCTAGAGCCAACCATGCTCTGTCCAATTGATTTAACCAGTGAGTTTAGCAACAGTCAGGTAACAGCCCCAGCGGGTAGGGGGGACCTTTCCATTGAGCTGTAGAGGGGCAGATGATGTGTAGCTAGGAGTAGAGCATATCTAACTTTGAGAACTAAAATACAAAGCACCTTGTCCTTTGTGGGTAAATTGAGCAAGTAGCTAGCTTCAGAAACAAGTCATAAACTGAGTCACCTACAAAACTCTACTAAAATAAAAGCATAGATTTTGGAACTAAACAGTTCAAGGCTATATTTATTTCTCAGCTGTGTGTGTCACTCTGGGCAAATTATTTAATCTTTCTAAAGCTCAATTTGATTTTCTTAAAAATAAATGTAACATTTACCTCATAGGGTTGTAAGGATTAGGTGAATAGGGATTAGCACACAATGAAAGCTTAATAAATGTTATCAATTATGGTTAATTTTTATTCTTTCAATCCCCTATCCACCGTGTACCCAGAGCAGACAGTGCATATCTCTGCCTTAGTGTCTATTAAAAAAATTACAGATGATGAGAATGTAAAGCCTTCAAAGGCAGAGACCCAGTCTCATTCATTGCATTCATTGTTTTATTCTTAGCATCTAGCACAGAGTCTGGCCTGTTTGGGGCTCTCAAAATTTATTTATTTATTTATTTATTTGTTTGTTTATTTTGAGACAGAATCTCACTGTGTCACCCAGGCTGGAGTGCAGTGGTGCAATCTCAGCTCACTGCAACCTCAGCCTCCTGGGTTCAAGGGATTCTCCTGCCTCAGGCTCCTAAGTAGCTGGGACTACAGGTGCAGGCCACCACACCCGGCTAATTTTTGTATTTTTGGTAGAGATGGGGTTTCAGCACGTTGGCCAGTCTGGTTCTGAACTTCTGACCTCAAGTGATCCACCTGTCTTGGCCTCTCAAAGTGTTGAGACTACAGGCATGAGCCATTGCACCCAGCCCTCAAACTTTTAATAAGTATTTATGAATTAATCTGATCTCTGAGTTAGGAAGGATCTGAGATGTCAGCCATGATCTGTGATTACAAGATTTTTCCAACTGTGACCCATGAAGTGGAGAAATAAATTCAGTGAATCAGAGCCAACATTTTATTTTTAAAGAAAAAGAATAGAATAGCAAATACCAGAGAGCAAAACACATAGTAAAGTTAAGTATTGTTACAAGAAACTTTGTTTGTCACATATGTAAGTGTACTTGGTTGCAATGTAAATATATTACTTATTGTGAGTAGAGGTTAAAAAAAAAATGTGAACATTCTGAATGTCCCACCTTGCCAGCATTTGCTATTTTCTATCTTTTTAATTTCAGCCATTCTGATATGTATACAGCAGCATGGTGTTGTGGTTCTAATTTGCATTTCCCTGATAACTAGTGATATGGAGCACCTTTTCACTATGTTCCCTCCTTTGGATACCCTCTTTAGAAATCTCTTTTGTAATCTCTTTAAAAAAACAATCTGGCAGTATTTACTAAATCTGAACACGCATTTCCTATTACCCAGAAATCATACTTCTACTTATTTACTCAACAGAAACTTGTACATATGTTCACCAAAAGACCTGTACAGAAATGTTCATAGCAACACTGTTTATAATAGCTCCAAACTGGAAATTGCCCAAATGCCTATTAAGAATAGAATGGACAAATAAATTTTGATATATTTATACACAATAGAAGCCTATTTAAAAGCAAGAACAAATGGACTACAATACCATATAACAGTATAGAACTCCAAAAGCAAAAGATTGAGTGAAAGAAGCCACATATGAAAGAGTAAAAATGGTGTATAATTTCATTTACATAAAGTTCAAAACTAGGCAAAATTATTCTATGGTGTTAAAAATTAGGATAATGGTTATCCTTGGAGTCATCAGGAGGGCTTCAGGAATGCCGGTAATGTTCCCTTTCTCTATCTGAATGCCTATCCCGTGAGTATACTCAGTTTGTCAAATTAATTGGACTGTAAATATATAATTTGTGATTTTCCAAATCATTTCTGAATTTGTCTGAAATTGTTACATGTAAACATAAAATTTTTAGGACTTAATAAATAATACTTTTTTCTTCAAGTGTGAAAAACACTGGCAGAGAGCAAAAGCCGATACACGGCCGGGCGCGGTGGCTCAAGCCAGCACTTTGGGAGGCCGAGACGGGCGGATCACGAGGTCAGGAGATCGAGACCATCCTGGCTAACACGGTGAAACCCCGTCTCCACTAAAAAAAAATACAAAAAACTAGCCGGGCGAAGTGGCGGGCGCCTGTAGTCCCAGCTACTCGGGAGGCAGAGGCAGGAGAAAGGCAAAAACCCAGGAGGAAGAGCGTGCAGTGAGCTGAGTGCCGGCCACTGTACTCCAGCCTGGGCGGACAGAGCAAGACTCTGCTCTCAAAAAAAAAAAAAAAAAAAAAAAAAAAAAGCGATTACACTCACTCGCTCCATCGTCATCTAGACTTTGCCTGAGTAACTCCAGGGTCAGCAATCTCTACTGCCTAGGCAGCTAACTTGTTAGAAAGCTTTTCTTTTTTTTTCTTTTTTTTTTTTTTTTGGTGAGACAGAGTCTCACTCTGTTCCCCGGGCTGGAGTGCAGTGGCTTGATCAGGCTCACTGCAAGCTCCGCCTCCCGGGTTCACGCCATTCTCCTGCCTCAGCCTCCCGAGTAGCTGGGACTACAGGCGCCCGCCACCGCACCCGGCTAATTTTTTGTATTTTTTAGTAGAGGCGGGATTTCACCGTGTTAGCCAGGATGGTCTCCATCTCCTGACCTCATGATCCGCCCGCCTCGGCCTCCCAAAGTGCTGGGATTTACAGGCGTGAACCACCGCGCCGGGCCTTTTATCTTTTTCTTTTTTTTTGAGGCGGAGTTTCGCTCTTGTTGCCCAGGCTGGAGTGCAATACCATGATCTTGGCTCACCACAACCTCCGCCTCCCCGATTCAAGCGATTCTCCTGCCTCGCCTCCCGAGTAGCTGGGATTATAGGCATGTGCCACCACGCCTGGCTAATTTTGTATTTCAGTAGAGACGGGGCTTCTCCATGTTGGTCAGGCTGGTCTCGAACTCCCAACCTCAGGTGATCCGTCCGCCTCGGTCTCCCAAAGTGCTGGGATTACAGGCATGAGCCACTGCACCCGGCCAGAAAGCTTTTTCTTTACTCTGAGCCATAACTTGCCTGCCCACAACTCGCTTGCATCGGTTGTCCTGTCCTCCTAAGAGATTCCAAAGTGATTCAATCCCTCTACTACCAACAGCTCTTCGGAAATTTGAAGGAAGCTACCACATCCTCCCCACTCCCAGTCGTCATTTTTCCAGACTCAGGAGTCCAGGGTCCTTTGGCCATCCCTCAAGGCATGGCTTTGAGTTCCCTCCTGTCTCTTGATTGTGCTTATTTTATCTAATGATGCCCAGAACTAAGCACAGTCCTCTAGGAGAGGCCCAAGAAGAGCAGAAAGGGGCCAAAAGTAGAATCATCACTTTTGATCTAGACAGAATCTAGACAGCCTACTTCTTCTGTCAACAAACCCTAAGCTTCAATTTGCCCCTTCTTTAATATTCACATTATACCATTCATTCCTGTCCAGCTTAACAATCAACTAAAAGCACCCAAGTCTTTTGCATAAGCCCCAAATTTACCTTCTGTGTTTGTACCGTCTTCACTTTCTCAGGAGTCAGAGCGCTCATTTGGCCCCACCCCAGTTCTCCAAAGCTAAATCCTACAGATGGAAGGTTATCTGTTACAGAGACACTTCTGGAATAGTCTCTCTACCCTCCCGCCCACTAAAAACCAGAAACGAAGTCTTTGTTTCAATACATGGTCTCTTATCCTTAACCTTTCCTAGAATGGGGCTTCATTTTAAAGTGTATTGGGGGAAGGACTGGAAGAAAACGCAGTTTCACAGGCCATCTCCAAAATCTGACCTAAAAGCCAACTGTTGCCTGGCCTCAGTAAAGTCTGAGCAGTGTAGGGTGGGTGCCCTGATATCTTTCCTTCTCCATTCCTCCCCCAAGTGGGTTCCAACTTGGGAGGTTGTGGAGGTGAGTACTACTGGGCTCTGCTCACTCAGTCCATTTGCCTTTGTGTGAGTAGTGAGAGATGAGGCCGAGAAGGAAAACGTGGCAGGGTGAGAATAAACCTGATATTGTTCAAAGCATCTCACATCAAACATATCTCTCAAGAAGACCTACTGGAATCCCTCTGGCCACACGAACAAGCAAACGACAGAGAAACATTTCTACAGAAAGTTCCAGGCAGCCTCCCTGGGTATTTTTAACATCAGGACTCGGTGGAAGGGAGATTCATTAAGCAAGGGAAACCCCAGAAAACAGAACATGTGCAGAAGGACCAAGAGAGCTGGGCTGGGAACCAGGCAGGGCGAGTCGGCAGAAAAGGGAAGCTGTCACGGGGCCCTGGTGGTGAGGGGCGACCTCTCCCTAAGGGCGCAGGGGGAGGGGAGGGAGGAGGACCACCAAGTCCGGAGTGCGGCGAGAAGGAAACAGCCCACCTACCTCGTCCAGGTCTGCTCCATTTTCCAGGCTCTTTCCTTAGTCTCAGGGCGCTCCTCACCTGGGAGGTGAAGCAGCCTGGGAAAATGAGAAGCCTTGCCCACGAATCTCCAGCGCAAAAAGCAGCAGCTTTTTCCTCCCCAGCTCCTTTTTTCTGCGTCGGCGACGAAGAGAGAGCTCTGCTCCCTGCTTTTTTAGAAAACGGATTTGACGTGGCCGAACCTGCGGCTAGCCGTGCGACCGGCACAAGGGAGGGACTGTTCTCAGTAGGAGGCTGGGCTCGGAGCGGCGAGGCGCCCGGGGCTGTTTCGTGGGCTGGAGCCAGCGGCTGCCCGGGCGGCGGTGCGCGCACTCTCCAGGCTGAGACACGACTGGCTGGCACGAGTTGCTCGGCACCAGCTGAGCTGTCAACCGCGAGCGGAGGCGGGGCTCCCGACAACCAGTGTGCTCGGGGCAGAATCGGCCCAGGTTGCACGCCCCCTGAACCACCCTCGCGTCTCCCCGGCCCCTCTCTCGCTGGCTCAGATGAATGATGACGGCAGAGGGCAGAGAGCTTAGAGGACGCCGTACCAAGCCCGTCCCTCGCCCATCCCAGGCAAGGGCTTAGAATAAAATCAACCAACTATAGGGAGAATGTGTAGAGGAGGTCTTCCTGTGTGTCTGCATCGCCCCACCCACAGGTAACCCCAGAGCCAGAGATGGAGTCTAGAAAGGTTTAGGAGCAATCCCGGCTGAATGCAGATGTACCCCCTAGGTGGTCATGGAACACGATGCTATGCTCCTAGAGATGTGACATGCCAGTTTCACCATTAATCTAGGGACAGGACCCTTCATCAGGAAGGGAAGCATCCCAACAAAACCTTACAGCCTCATTAGCTGCCTGCATCTCAGACATCTCCTGTTTTAGGGTATTCTACCTCCTCGTTTTTAATTTCACCAGCAACTGGGCTCTACTAATAGCTTCAAGGAGGGAGAAGCTTCCTGACTCCCAGAACACTAGAAAAGCCTCAAGACAGTAGCCATCAGGACCTAGACTCTCCCTTGTGACTGTTTTAAGATCATGGAAAAGGGCTCTTTGGAGATGGCATTGCCTCAGGCCCTGTACCATGTACTTATATATCAAGGTTTAAACAAAGCAGACATACTATAATTAGAGTGCTTGCCACCCTAAAGCTCCTTTTTAGCTCTCAAATAAGACCGTTTTATTAAATGACATAATCACTGTTATTATTAGCATTATCCCTGACCTTTTCTTTTTATTTGCAAAAGGCTTTATAGTGCCCACATGTGGCAATGTTGATTTCATTGTACTTGTTTCAAAGATGATAAATTTGATACCCACAAAGGCCCAAAGTCTCTGCTAAGGTTCTGATACAGGCTGTGTTCTCCATTGGATGGCCCCAGAGATATGTTCCCTGAATTTCTAAAGATACGACCCACAAGACTTCTCCACCATGAATTTATTCTTTCAGGCCTCCTAGGCATTTAACTCAGGAAGAACCTGACATGCCTGGGTATTGGTGAGACTGTGGGGAGTCTGTGGTCTTGGGGCAACCTGTCATCTTGTCTGTTATCTCTTGGATTGACTCCCCTACATACTAGTACAAAGTAGGGGTGGGGAGGGGAGGATAACAAAACATTCGAAGGGTTAGCAGAACTGTCTAAAAGGCCCCTAGTCTAGGCTCCTCCAACACTTGATTTATTGGTAGGACCACACTGCTCCCGAGCTCAGAATGTTACCAGGAAAAATGTCAAGGTCCAGTTTGATCTCAGACAAGGCTCACAGGCCACCTGTCTTGAAAAGAATATCCTGTTTCCTCTGATGGGAGGGAAAAAAGGCAGAGAGAGTCAGATTTCCATCCTTCATACCAAAGTTGGGGCTATATTTAGCTTTGTCTCAAATCAAATTATGGGCTACCGAGTTATGGAGAGGAACTCTGTCTACAGGCAGCTATGCATTGTATTCAAGAAATGGTAGCACTAACTAGGTGAGCTGTGGGGTCTCAGAAGTGATGCTAGAATATATGCTCATGTATTTTTAAAATAACTTTTTTCAAAAGTTTATAAACATTCATTGTAAAACATTTGAAAATACAGAAAGGTATATAGATTACTCAGAATACTCAGGGATCTTCAAGATTAAAAATGTGTAACATTTTTTTCCACTCTTTAAAAAATGCATCTTTTAATCCAAACACCAACTCTTTCTTACACACATGGGTATCTTCTTGAGAAATTTCTCTGTTGTTTTAAAAATTATACTTATTGTCAAAAGAACAATTTTTTGCATTAGATTTCAGAAGAAAAATATTCACCCATCTAACCACTGCTACAGCACAAATGTTTAAATTTCTCCAAATTACCTTTAGTTATTATCTATATATTAAATATATATTTACATAATTATGATTACAGCTTAGGTATATGTTTATATTCTCCTTCTTTCACTTAGTAAATATTTGTCCATGTTGTTAGGGAAAGTTCATAGTTATTATTCTAATGATTGTACAATATTTTATAGTATTAGTAGAACCATAGGTTACTTAAAATATGCTATTATTGCATAGTTATGCTATTTCTGATATTAGACTGTTATAAATAATGACTTAATGAAGAGCTTTCTGCCTTTATCATTCTACTTTTTTGAATTACGCTATGGTTTGAATGTATGTATGCCTTCAAAATTCATACATTGGTACTTAATACAGAGTGTGATAGTATTACAAGGTGGGGCCTTTTAGGACGTGGTAAGGCATGAGCGCTCCACTCTCATGAATGGGGTTAGTGCTCTTATAAAAGAGGTTGAAGGGATTACTCTGGTCCCTGTCGTCCTCTGTCCCTCCAGCCATGTGAGGACACAGCGTCTGTGGCAACAAGGAGCCATCTTGGGAGCAGAGAGCAGGCTCTTCCAGACACTGAATCTGCTAGCACCTTGATCTTGGCCCAGCCTTCAGAACTGTGAGAAATAAATTTATATTATTTACAAATTATCGAGTCTAAGCTATTTTGTTATAGCAGCAGGAATGGACTAAAGATGATTTTCCTGGGATAAAAAGACTTCCTAATATTATTATCTTAGCCTCAAAAGCACTAGAAATTCTCCTTTTTTTCTTATTTAATTTGTAAATAATTGGATAGTTACATTTTAGTTCTATATCTAGCTAGTGTATAAATAATGCAACACCATCTCATTTTGCTTTACATTTCTTAGAATACTAGCTAGTAAGATCTTATTTCATATCCTTTCTTGCAAATCATATCTGTAGTAGCTAGTCTCATGAAATCCTTGTGCCGAGTCACTGTATCAGTCATCTTTTTGCTGAAACAATGCTGCTTAACAAAGAACTCCCCAATCTCAGTATTATACAACATACATCCATTTCTCCCTCAAGGATCTATAGTTTAGGTATGGATTGGTTTAAGTCTGTCATTTTCATGGCAGAGTGCAGGAGTGCAAGAGAGTTGGCAGAGACTCATGATGTCTGTTAAAGTCTCTAATCAGAACTGGCACACTCTCGCTTCTGCCATTTTCCATTCACCAAAGTAAGTAATATGGCCAAGTCCAAAGTCATTGGTGCAGAAAAGTGCAGTCTGCCCACAGAGTGCAGGAGGGGAGAGTAAATATTTATGGAACAATAATGCAATCTACCAGTCACTGTATGTAGTGCTTTTTGGCTTTTCGTTAAGCTTTTCTCCTTGCAGATACATGGTAACTTTATTCTTCCTCATCCTATTTTAACTTAGCTATGGCTTTTGAACAATGAAATGTAGCTTGTTTCGTTGGCTGAAACGTGACAGGAAGTCTCATGTGGTCACTTCTAGGAAGAACGCAGACGTTTTTAAGAGCTAGTACATAACTGGCCCTTTTCAGTTTCCACTGTTTTATTGATCCTTGAAGATCAAAACACGCTAAGATGAAGCTTTCATCAACCTAGATCTCGGAGTTACTGTGATAGTCAGAGCCTTCCTGCTAACCCTAAGTGAACATGTAGAATGAGCAAGAAATTCATTTTTGTTGTATTAAGTTACTGAGATTTGGGGATTATTTATTACTAGAGCATAATCTGGCCTATCCCAACACATTGCTTTTTATTCCCATTTTGCAACTGAGGATTGTTATGTGTGTGTCTGCTCTCAATTTTCTGGCTTGGAACTCAAATAACCCGGGTAAATGATGCTGATAATTTAAACTATTCATTTTATTCTTTCCTGAGGGCACTGCTCTTAGTTTGGTCAACTGATTGTGCTTCAGGGAATACCTGAATTAATGATAAGGGACAAAAAATCAGAAGGTGTCACCGTCTTTACAGTCAACTCCAAATATTCCAATGATACTTTTACCTTTCATTCAGTTTTTAAAATTTATTTTCCTTTTCTTCTCTCCAACTTGCTTCTGGGTAAAAAGGACTATTGATGTTGATATAGTTTACTGCATAATCTGTACATCAATAATAAAAATAACTATATCTAATATATTTTGCCAGATCCTCCTCTAAAATTTTATGTGTACTAACTCCTTTCATCCTCGCAGCAGTCTTTTGAGGTAGGCTCTAGTTAATGTCTACTTTACAAATGACTAATGTGGAGCACAGGGAGGTAAATTATATTGCCTACATTCACAAAGCTGACAGATGGCAAACCTGAGATTTAAAACCAATCGGTTTTGTTTCAGAATGGCCTGCCTAACCATTTTGCGTACTGCTTCCTTGAGTTTGACACTTAACATTCGCTGGGCACTTGGATAGGAGGACAGTATGTCTGCAACATCAGTCACTTCAGTGATCCCTGTGATCACTTGGTTAGTCAGAACATGATGTCTTCCTGATCCATCACAGCTCCACATCTGTCTCTTTAACCTTGGGTTTAAAAAACAAATGTCCTTTCCAAACAAAGAGGAATCATTCTGAGATCAAGGATACAGTGTCTGTAGTAGATTAAAGATGACCACAACTTACTTCCTACTTCTCCCACTGAGAGGTGGAATCTAATTCCCCTTCCTTTAATATGGGCTACCTTAGAGACTTGCTTGACTAATAGAATACAGTAGAAGAGATGTCTGACTGTCCAGGCTAGGTAAGTAAGAAGCCTTGTAGTTTCCATGTGAGACTCTTGGGACATGTCTTCTAAGGTCTAAGCTGCTGGATAAGTCAAACTACCATGCTAGAGAAACCATGTGCAGAGGCCATGAGACCACATGACAAGGGGAAGGGCCTAGCTGAGCCCAACGACCAGCAGTTCCCATCAGGGTGCCAGGCATTATGTGTGAAGCAGCCTTCCATCAGCTGCACACAACTGAGCAACCCTAACTGTGACCACTATGGAATACATTTGCCCTGCTGAACCATGCTAGAATTATTGATTACCAAAATGATGAGATACAATAAATTGTTGATTGTGCTAAGTTTTGGAGTAGTTTACTAAGTAACAATAGATAACTGGAACTAAATTTGGTATCTGAAAGTGGACTTCTGCTATAACAGAACTGAAAACAAATGGCAATGACTTTGGTACCTGGTTGCCACAGAAGATAGAAAGGCCTCGAGAAATATGTTAGTGAATACTGGAAGGACACCGAGGAGACTGCTGGAGAGACTGTGAAGGACAGTGAAGAAAATACTACGGGGGGGTGACTGAAAAAATGACCTGTGTTATGTAGTCACAGAAAGTTTATCAAAGCCATTGTCTTTGATAATGTGGGAAAATAGAAAAGGCACCCAGTGAATGGGAGGATCTAGCTAAGGAGATTTTCAGCAGAATTTCAAAAGTACAAAGAGGTTTCTTTAGCCACATTATTATAAGGCATTGCTAAAAAAAAAAAAAAAAAAAAAAAGTGGGCTGAAAAGGAGCCATTTGGTTTTAAGCCGAATGTAGAGGAATTATAAAGAGCCAGGACTTGCTGGGTTCAGAAGAGATCAGGTGCATTCAGGGCGGTATGGCCGTAGACTTTGCTGGGTTCAAACATCAAACTGCTTCTCATCCTCAATCTCTCTAGACAGGAAAAGCTTTCAAAATAAGAAATGGCTTCAGGGCAAAAATAAAATCCAAGATGTGACAGCTAGACCTTGATTAAGGTGGTGCCTCATATATCCTTTCAGTTAAACAAAAAGGCCTCTACAATCTTGGGCAATGTATCTCTCCACTGGACAAAAGAGTTTCTAAGAATTTTAAGGTTCTGTTATCCCACGTCAGACTCACAGGTAGTCCAAGCAAGGTGAAAAAGCTGACTTCAGAATGAAATGTCGGTGTGGCTTTTGCCTAGTAGAGTTGGTTATCAATTAGTATATACGATGCCTTAACATTTTTAAGTGAATTATACCAGCATGGACTGACTGAAAAGGATGAAGAGAGTACAGAGTGAAAAGATGCCTTTGGACCCTCAATCTGTCTCAGAGAAGCAGGCTGAGAACGTCACCCAGTCGAAAATAAGGATTACTTCTTAGGGAAAAAGAAGAATGACTTGAAGAATGGAACCAAGAGCCCAGAGGACTGATGGAGAGCCAGAGGGAATCATTCCCAGGAGCAGGACTGGGCCCTAATCAAGGCACTGGTAATATGTACTCAGCTAGATTTCAAAATTGCTGTGGACTACTGACCGCTGTATGCCTCTGTTCTCTGACTCTTTGAATGGAAGTGTCTATGATGGTTATCCTATCTCTGTCCCATTGTTACGTGGGTGTGCGAGCCCCAGTGACTTCAGATCAAGGGGACTACACTCAAGGAGCTGAGTGCCAAAAGCCTCATCATCACCTGAATTTGAGTTAGATGGTGAGAAAGTGGACTTCTAGGCTGATGCAGTAAATGTCAGAAAACTTTCGAGGGCTTTAGGAGAGTGTGAGTTTATTTCGCTTGTCGTAATATAATAATGTCTGTGGCCAGAGGAAAAGGAATGTGGTAGATTCAAGATGGCTACAAATTTTTTGCTACTTCTCTTAATCAGAGGTAGAATCTAATTCTCCTCCCTTGGATCTAAGCTGGTCTTCATGACTTGCTTGACCAATAGAATGCAGTTCTAGGCCATAAACTTCTGAACCTGGGCAATAAGAAACCTTGCAGTTTCCACTGGGCCTCTTGATATACTGAGCTGCCATGAAAGAAATCCGACTAGGTTGCTGGAGCTATAGAGAAGAGAAGCCTTGAGGCCACTTGTGGAACATCATCCAGCCGTCCTTAAAGGCATCAGGCATAGAGTATAAGTGAAGTTACCTGGGACCTCCAGAGCAGCCCCGCCTTCCACTGAATACCACCAAGTGATCCAGTCAATACCGCATGGGGAAAACAAACTGCTCAGCTGAGACCTGTCCAAATTACTGACCCACAAAATCATAAAACACAATAATATGGTTGTTTTGAGCTACTGAATTTTGGGGTAGATTTTTTATGCAGGAGTGGACAACTGAGACAATGCCTTAAAATGGACACAGTATTTCTGATGCATTATCTCATTCATTGATTCATTCAGTAAATAATTACTGTGAACCATTATGTGTCAGGCACTACTCTTTATTCTAGAGACACAGTAGTTTAAAAAAAGGCCAGCAAAGACCCTGTTTTCATGGAGCTTATAATCTATTGGTTTAGATAGATAATAAGGAAAGAAATAACTACAATATGCCAGATGGTGATAAGGGCAATAAAGATAAGTGAAGCATGTCAAGGGAGCATTCTAGCAAGGCAGCCTTCTTTTTATAGAAGAGAAAACAGAGTCTTAGAAAGATTAAATAATAGGCAGTAAGAGAAGCAGGTTCCCAGGTACAATAAAACTGGAGTTTCACTTGATGAAAAACTGTTCAATAGAATTTATAAATTCAAATTGTTGTTTAGCACAACAGAGGAACCTAATAGGCAGAAGTGTGGCTTGGATGGATGTTCCTGGCTACCAAGGCTGTCCAAGTAAACTGTTGTATATACAAGAATGAAAGGATTTGCCCTTCACTAGCTGGAGTGGAGTGGGGCAGGAAGGTTTGGAGGAGGATGTGTGACTCTGAAGACTATACATTGTAGGCAAAGTGCCAGCTGTGACTTGGAACAACCCAAATCAGGACCAGGAGCAGTTTAGAAGAGAAAACAATTCTTGGAAAAAGCAGAAATATTTGTGGGGTACAGGGGAATTTGTAAGGGACTTCGTTTCCTAAGTGAACAGGTAGGAGTTCAGAGGCAGCTAATGCTCATGGGACTTAATTTTATTTCCACAGTTGGTAAAATTCAAGGACAATGTGGTTACCTTCATTCATTTGATTAAACAAACACAGAGCATATGCTAGGCATTGCTAAAATCTAGTGTAGAAATCCAGTGTTAAAATCTAGTGTGGAAAGCCAGGCAAGCATTCATGAAACCAGAATACAAACCAGATCGGGTAAAGTGCTACAATAAAGGTACACACCAAGCAGAACATGAAGGAGTGAGTGAGTAATTAAATTCCACCACAGAAGTTTTTCTAAAGAGGGTAGCATCTGAATAGAGTACTGAAGTATGCTAGCAATATAAAATTTTATCATACATTGGGATTACAAAATACAGTGCTTTTATTTAAAATTTAAAACAAATTAGCTTGTTTTCATCATTCCACAGTGTATGCATATGTCAAAACATTGGACCCTATAAATATATGCAATTACTATTTGTCAGTTAAAAAATTAACTTAAGAACAGTATTGATGAAAATAATTTTATTTTTCACTGGTAGAAGGAAAAATATTCCCGGTCTCCTGTGAGTGCCTGGGGTCCCATTCATGTGGAAGAGCAATGCAGCGCAGCTGAGGTTGCTGGCAGGCGCTACAGCAGAGCAGCTAAGATTACTGGCTCTACAGTCAGGGACATGGATTCCAATCCTCCTCCTCTGTCAATTTCCAACCATGCAATTTTGGACATTACTTAAACTCTGTGCTTTAGCTTCCTCATTTGTAAAACAAGGTTAATGATAATAACTACCTAAGAAGGCCACTGTAAGAACAAAATGAGCTAATATATGAAAAGTGTTTAATTCATTGTCTAGCGCATTTTAAGCATTCTATAAATCATAGTGATTTTTCATTAATGTTTGCATACCAGGCAGAACTCCAATACTGTATAGAAGTCATGAATTTTAATTTCGGTTCTGCTCCAAAGTGCTCTCTAGGGCTAGGCCAGTGACCCAGATTTTCCATTTCTCATCTTTCTATCATGTGAGACCAAAGCATTGGCAAGGAAGCTGAATAAGTAGATTTCCTCACTTGCTGGCTGGAGGTCTAGGGAGCAGAAAAGGTGGACATTTCCCCCATGTTGCATCTGTCTTAAGGAATGTGTGTGTGTGTGTGTACAGGAATAGACAACTGGGACAGTGCCTTAAAATATATACAGTATTTATGATGCATTATATCATTCATTCATTCAATAAATAATTACTGTGAACCGTGTGTGTGTGTGTGTGTTTATTCAGATCCATCCCTTTCAGTGGTTAGCCTTGTCTGTCAGCTATAACAAAAACCGCAAACCTCAAGGAAAGAAATTACAACCAGGCCTTCAGACAGCTGGTGGTAATTTACTCACACAATCCCCTTTATCCTTCCAACACTCACTATTTATGTGTATCTGACGTTGGGAGAGGGGAAATCATGCAAGAAATATGGTATGTAAATTTCTGGAAAGGGGATTGGAATAGTGAGGGAAGACTTGTGTGAATTATATGAATAATTCTCCTTGATTTGAACATAGATATCAGATCTTGAAAATTGAAGGGACTGATGTTAGGGTCAATAAATACACTTCTGGAACCAGAAACAATACTGGAATAAATTCATAAATAACTTCCAACGCATTCATGACAATCACACCATCACTAAAATCTGAGTCATTTTCCAGGACGGGGCAAGTAGTTCCAGTACAAGTCGAAGGAGCATGTGTCAATCAATCCACACTGCTTTAAAAATTCATAGCGATAACAATAACTAAATGGAATGCATGATCCTAGTTCAGATCTTGGACTGGATTCTGAATTAGAACAAAAAAATTGTTGCCATGTTCAGTGGCCCACACCTGTAATTTTAACACTTCAGGAGGCTGAGGCAGGAGGATCACTTAAGGTCAGGACTTTGAAACCAGCCTGTGCAACACAGCAAGATCTTGTCTCTACAAAAAAAAAAAAATTAAAAATTATCTAGGCATGGTGGTGCATACCAGTAGTCCCAGCTACTCTGGGGTTTGAGGTGGGAGAATCACTTGAGCCCAGGAGTTGAGCCTACAGTGAACTATAATCACACCATTGCACTCCAGCCTGGGTGACAGACAGCAAGACCCTGTCTCTCTTTTTTTTTTTTGAGACGGAGTCTTGTCTGCACCCAGGCTGGAGTGGCAGTGGGCCGGTCTCAGCTCACTGCAAGCTCCGCTCCCGGTTTTACGCCATTCTCCTGCTCAGCTCCGCAGTAGCTGGCTACAGCGCCCGCCTCGTCGCCCGGCTAGTTTTTGTATTTTAAGTAGAACAGGGTTCACGTATTAAGCCAGGATGGTCTCGCTCTCCTGACCTCGTGATCCGCCGTCTCGGCCTCCCAGAAGTGCTGGGATTACAGGCTTGAGCCCCGCCCGGCCGACCCTGTCTCTTAAAAAAAGGAAAAAATACCTCTAAGGACAAGACAGCCATATATAGCCATGGTCCTTGCCTTTGTTTCTTATATCATGCCATCTACTAGCTGGTCCCTGAAGCCATATTTAACAGCTTTCGCTCATACACAGATATGAGTGAAAAGTAACACTGATTTTTTTTTAACTTTCCAGCTTGAAAAATTTAAATTTTTCAACATATAGAAACATTGTAAAACTAGTGCAATAAAGTCCTGTAAATCTTTCACTTGCTTCATAGATTGTTAACATTTTGCCACGTTTGTTTTCTCTCTTTACACCCACACACATGCACAAGCATACAGACACAATCATTAATACTATTTTGATGAACCATTTGAAAGTAAGATGTAGATTCTTCACCCCTAAATATTTAATGTGTATCTCCTAAGAATATTTAAAATCATTAAATAACTGTATCTGTATTATGTAAAAGACTATAACACCCTTTTCAGGTCAGCTTTTATCACTATTAAGGAGAACACATTACCTTGTAATCTGAAGTCTCAACAGTGAATTAAACTTAACTAAAATCAGGAGCTACCCTCTGCTAGATATTTGGCTCACATCTGTACAATCAAAAGTGCTGATCAAAATAATCACACCCAGGACAAAGGCAAAATACACAACCAAGACAAATTCCCTCTTCTATGCACCAGCCAATTTCTTGGCAGTTTAGAACAGCTGTTTTGTCCTTTCTTCCAGCTGGCAAAGGTTCAAAAACATCAAGATACAGCCTCAGAAAGCTTCACACGAGGAAGAAATTTTAATGAGAAAAATCTCACATTCTGTACTCACTTTTGTTTTCATTTTCATTTTAGCATGTAAAATGTCAAAATACTGAGCTGTTGAGTACAGTATCAAACATCTGGCAATTCTGGACAAAAGATGAGCAAAACTCAACAGTCCTTTTTCTTTGTAAAGTTCAAATGGCCTTAGGAGTTAATACCATAGGGGTAGGGTGCCGTGGCTCATGCCTGTAATCCCAGCACTATCGGAGGCGAGGCAGGCAGATTGCTTGAGCACAGTAGTTCGAGACCAGCCTGGGCAACATGTGAAACCCGTCTCTACAAAATATACAAAAAAAATTAGCCAGGCGTGGTGGTGCATATCTGTAGTCCCAGCTACTCAGGAGGCTGAGGTGGGAAAATGGCTTGAGCCTGGGAGGCAGAGGTTGCAATGAGTGGAGATCGTGCTACTGCACTCCAGCCTGGGTGAAACAGCCAGACCCTGTCTCAAAAACAAAACGAACATTATATCAGCTGGTAAAATAACAAATACATCCAACATTAACTACCGCAATTCCTTTCAACCAGAATAATCTTTTACTCAGATAAAAGTATCCTGGTTTTAGGCTATGCGTGTGATGTAATAATAACAGACAGAGAGATACAGAAAGCTCAGAGCTTGTGGTATACAGAAGAGTATTATTGCATCCTTTATTTGCTGGCTTCGGTACATTCTTAGGAGATAGAGGGAGGGAAAAAAAAATCAAAACTAGAGGGGTCTGGTGCTGATGGACCAGATCAACTTGTTCAAACTTTGATTCAACTGTTAAGGTATTCAGGACTGGAACTAGGATGAGAGGAGCAAGGTACTCACCTGAGGTGTGAAATTTAAACAGTGCCAAAACTCAGTAGTCAAGATAAATAATATTTTAATGCGATATTTTAGAAAAAAATTAATGCAAAAAATCCACAATGAACAAAATATCAAAACTTTAAAAAAAAAAAAAAGGCAGGATCCAACCGTGCATTTTCATGATTCAGGGAGTGTCTTACTTGCTCCGTCCTAGTCCAGGCCCAACTCGTTCATCCCCAGATGATGTGCCAAAAGCCAAATCTTTAGAGGCATCTCCTCTGGTGCTCTCTAGTGCTATGTTCTGCTGACCTTGTTGGCAACAGCTCTCTGTTATGAATGGCCGGACACCAGGTGGCACCTTTAAGACATCACAAGGTAAAAGCAGCTCTCTGAGCTATGGCCAGCTCTTCCAACCTCCTTCCAAACAGTCTTACGTCTCAAGGGGAAGTTTCTGTAATGTATAGGGCATCAGGGAGAGGGTAGAATGGGGTAGAAAGTCGAAAGGGGAGATAATGGCAGAGGGAAAAAAAGAACAGGTGACCTCACGAGTTGGCACTAATGTAACTAGAGTGCAATATTTCAAGAGTCTATCTTTTTAAGAAAACCTTGAGCCCCAACTCTCATTTGGAGGCATCTGCTCACCTCCAAAACCAAATCCACCTCACCTCTATTCTTCTTTTTCACACTGTCTACAGGTAGTTCTGGAAATCAAAGTGGCCAGGCTGCTTCCTGCATGCAGCCTGTAGTGAATTCAAGTAGTTTAGGATACTTCAGATTGGAGCCTCTCCACTGTGAATAGCTGCTCATCCCCAAGTACCAAACCTAATTTTGTGACAATGAAAACCATCTGCAGGTGCCCCCTGCTGGTGGTACTATCCTAAAGACTTGCCCTTACTGATGTATTTTGTTTGGTCAATGGTCCAGAAAGTCACAGTCACGGTCATCAATACTATTCCCTATGCCCTTACACCTAAGCAGGTTCACTTATTTATGCTACCTGCCAGGCATCTGCAGGTGTGTGGCATTTGCATTTTCCTTCTATGGATTCCTAGTTCCTCATGGTGGGAACCTGGGGCCCGACTTCTTGCCTCTCAAACTACTAATATGTCTGCCTCACAGGGCCAGGCACTTCTCTAGTCTTGAGTCACTCATGTCATCTTTTTAACCTACCCTTGGGTAGGACACTGGAGCCATAGATGTGAACCTCAGCCTTTAAGGCATGCAAGAAGACAGCTGAAGTCCCCAGGGCCAGTCACTGCCAGCAATGTCTTCCAGGGGTGTTTGAAGGGATGACTGAGCAAGTAGAGTCTGAGTTTGTTATTGTTCTGAGGATATAGACAAAAATGTTTAACAAGGCTCACATAGCTTGGCATAGTCTTCAGCCTCAGCTCTGGTTATACTCCCCCTTCCCTTCTGTGCTTAGTTTGTACTAGTCTTGTTCCAGAAGAAGAAAGAGAGAGAGAACTAATTCCGCTGCTCTTCTGGTGTCCAGGAGCTCAGGTAATGGATACAGACTGTAATAGGCAATCTCTAAGTTGGTCCCCAATGATCCCTGTTCATCAAACCCTTGTGTAATTCCCTCGCCTTGAGTCTAGTACTCATTTCTAATGAATACAGTAGGGCAGCAGTGATGAAATGTCACTTCTGAGATTAGATTATTTTTTAAAAAGCAAGAACAACAGTGGCTTCCATCTTGAGTACGCATGCTCTCTTTCTTTTAGATCAGTCGTTCTGGGGGAACTAAGCTACCGTGTTATAAGCAGACTTATGGCGTGGACAGGAACTAAACCCTGCCAAACACCATGTGTGTGAGTCTGAAAATGGACCTTTCAGTCCCTGTCGAGTCTTGAGATGACAGCAGCCCCAGCTGAGTGCTTGACTGCAACCTCATGAGAGAACTTGAGACAATTCTACCCAGCTAAGCTGCTCCCAGATTTCTACCCTCCAAAACTGTGAGTACTAAATACTTGTAGTTTTCAGCCACTGAGGTGGTTTGCTATGCAGCAATAGTAATAGTAACTAACACACAGACTTCTGAACCTTTCCTCAATCCAAGGTCATTCTGTGGAGTTAGAGATCCAGCTCTCCCATTCACAAAGAAGCTATTATTCTCTCTACAGTAAAGAAAGACAAAGAAGTCAGAACAGTTTTTTAAGGCTGCATATCAGGAAACTAGATGTATGGTGAAAATTTGGGAGCGATAAGTAGGACCTTTCCCAGTCTGTAGAAGATACCACCAAAGCATGCTCACTTGAGAATGTGCTTTTAATCACTACCAAGCACACTTTTTTTCTTTTTGAAGATATGTACAAACAATGAAAACCCTTCTTGCTGAAATTACAATACAGCTGTACATTTTGGTTGAGATGTTTATTTGGAGATTTCAAAGTCAAGATTTATATAGCCAAAAGATCATAGATTAGACTCTCATGGAGACAAAAAGGATCTAAAATTTGATATGGTTTGTACTCTAGGGTCACTGCTCATGTTAACATTTCCTTCATTGCATCCACTTTCTCTGAGCTGGTGTTGTAGGGTTAGATGTGAGTGGGAATGAGCATGCATACAGTGGACAAAATCCCCCCATTCTGTAAATGCATGTGCCCATTATTCCGGGCAGTGAGCCCAGCTTGCTTTAAGTCTTTGTTATTTGAATAGTGTCCCAGATTCTCCTTTGAAATGTGCAGTTCACCTATTTTTATTAACCTTAATGTGGAGCTCTCTGATGCTTTTTTGATAGATTCTTGGTCGTGCCCGGGTACACTTCCTTTCATTTTAAACAGGTCATATATTTATCTGTGCTGGCCTTCAGGTGGTATGCCATATAAATTAGAAAGCAAATTCTCACAAGGTCAAATTTTAATCAGGTAGCTTATTATTTTTAAACAGATGACATTTTCATATTTGCTATGCTAACTTGGAGACCAGACCATTTTTGTCCAAGTTCCACCAAAGGCTTTTGTTTTATTTGTTTTGTTTTGGTTTACTTTTAACAAAAGCAAACCTAGGAAAAAAATTTAAAACATACATGATGCACAAATACAATTACTCTAATACACATGAAACAGAAAATCAACACCTGCCAGTTAAACACAACTTCTACCATTTCATAACTGTGTGATCTTGTCAAATTACTTAACCTCTCTATAAAACTGGGGATAATGATAGCATCTTTCTCACAGAATTATAGTGAGAATTAAATATTATTCTTATGAAATGTTTAAGATAGTGTCTAGCATTTATCATTCACTCAATAAATGTATTAATCATGTAATTATATATGTAATTATGGTGATAATGATAATGTTGCTGCCATGAGATGTCAGGTTTCATAATATAAAATCGTTATAGAATTCTGTTTGGAACTCCTGTGAGACCTAGTATTAATCACCTGTACTTATGAGGCTGCTCTAGCAAATAAATCTAAGAGAACAGGCAACTTCATGAAGAGGTTAAAGGGTCCTCGGGCAGTGGTCCCCAACCTTTTTGGTACCAGGAACCAGTTTCAAGGAAGACAACTTTTCCATGGACGGGGTGGGGGATGGATTTGGAATGATCATCAGGTATTAGATCCTCATAAGGAGGAGGCAACCTAGATCCCTCATATGCCCAGTTCACAATAGGGTTCGCGTTCCTCTGAGAATCTAATGCAGCTGCTGGTCTGCTGATTGACAGGAGGTGGAGCTCAGGGGTAATGCTCGCTGGCCTGCCACTCACCTCCTGCTGTGCAGCCCAGGTCGTGACAGGCCATGGACCGGTACCAGTCCATGGTCTGGGGGCTGGGGACCCCTGTTCTAGGGGAATACCATCACCATGTCTGCTACCCTTCCCACCGTGGGCACTACCACCATTTGGTCACCATATGCAACCCTGTGTGAAGATATTTTTAATACTATCCAGGGTCCTTTTCATTTGAGTGACCTCTATCTCCTTGTTCCACCATCTAACTCCCACCTTCATAATGAGTGGGGAGAAAACCTCCACTAGGGTGAAGCAAAAAACCTCAAACAGAGGCTTCAAACAAAACTTAATATAAAGACTCCAACCATGAAGTTGTCTTTCTTTATTCCCCAGTTATCTTCTTGGTAGGTTTTGTTTTCAGGATCTGCAGTGTACCAAGTTATCTGCTAGAAGGCCCAGGCCTTTTCTTCTTAACAACCCTGCTGCTACCACCATGATGTAAATCACTATGATCTCATATTGGTGTTACTTACTACAATAGCCAGCAAAGCAGCTATTGGCCTCCTAAGGTCTGTTCTCCAATAGCAAAGTGACTTTTTAATATTTTTTGGATCATATGATGTTCCAGGTTTTAACCTTCATTGGCTTCCCAATGTCCTTAGAATAACATCCACTTCTTACCACGGCCTATAAGGTCTCAGGTGACCTGGCTCAGGTTCACCTCTGCCCCCTCCTCTTATTTATTATGATCCAGCTGCACTGGTCATTTTGTTCCTCAAACACACTAAGCTTATTTCTACCTTAGGGGTTTTGCAGTTCTTTCACCTCCTGCTTCAATTCCTCTCTAACGAAGTTTATTTTTTAATAAACTTTATTAATATCAGAAATCACTTTATTTGTATATTTATTTAATTATTTGTTTTCTGTCTATGTCCTCACCAGGCCTACTACAACTTCATTAAACTTAAGCTTGTGAGAATAGAGCCTTTATCCAATAATCTTGTTTCTCATTCTATTCTAGCACCCAGTATTGTGCCTGATATTTCATATATACCTTTTGGAAAGATCTGTGAATGGACTCCAGCTATACTACTTTTTAAAATAGGATTTAATGGAAGAGGAGACCCACAGAATCAAAGGAACAGTTGAAGACTCAAAAGAACAGGCTCAGAAGGGGCAGGAATAGGGGAAGCAATAAGGATCTAGGTAGCAAGAAGGGGCCAATTGGTTCTGGCCGCTTTTTTCTACTCTTATGTTGCTCCACTGATGATGCAATGCTCATAAAATCAGATCATCCTCGTGTGGGTCTCAAGATCATCACTGAGCTCAGGATACCTTAACCAAACTTCCCACCAAGACTATAAACTACGGCAAAAAAGGCAATTCTCGCCACCCAAAAAAAAGTAGGGTTATTGTCCAAAGAAGGGAAGGAATGGATACACCCATAGCCAAAAACCCAAAACAAAAGTCTGCAATAATCTCTCACTTGATATTTTGTCATCTAGAAAACAACTACTTTCTTTCTTTCTTTTTTTTTTTTTTTGAGACAGAGTTTCCAGGCTGGAGTGCAGTGGCGCGACCTTGGGTCACTGCAACCTCCGCCTCCCGGGTTCAAGTGATTCTCCTGTGTCAGCCTCCTGAGTAGCTGGGATTACAGGTGCCCGCCACCATGCCTGGCTAATTTTCATATTTTAGTAGAGACGGAGTTTCACCATGTTGGCCAGGCTGGTCTCAAACTTCTGACCTCAGGTGATCTGACCACCTCGGCCTCCCAAAGTACTGGGATTACAGGCATGAGCAACCATGCACGGCCAACATCTACTTTCTTGTAGTATTAACTGATGTTTGTTTAAGAGATATAAATAGATTTCAATATTAAGTCAAATAAAAGAAGAAAGATACCTCTGTTCAAAATTATATAGCATACTAAAAAGATGCTTTTAAATGTCTTCTCTGTCCTATGATTCAGAAGAAACTACAGGTCAGGAGACAGTTCTATGAGACATGTCCTTTTGGATATCCCAAACTAAATTAATTATCTTATTTCCCTGACATCTGCTTCTCGTACCACATTATCTATCTCAGTTAATGAAATTACTATTCACTCTCTGACTGGCCTAGGAATTTGTTTAGAGAGAGTTTACTTGTCTAGAGTAATAAACTGGAGAGTAATATTTGTTTCCACCATCTCCCTCATTTCCCACACTCAATTGATCAAAAAATCCTATCGATTCTAACTCAAATTCTCCAACCTATCTCTTCCTTACCATTCCCAATACCAATGCCTGTGTTCAGGCCCTTATTACCTTTGGCCCTGAACCACTTGCAACAGTTTCTCAGTGATCCCGTCTCCTCACTCAATCCACGTAAGCCCATCTCCCACACGGTTGCCACACTCATGACTCTAAAACAAAGATCTATGTCTGCCAGACTCTTCTTTAAAACCTTCTATAATTCCACACTGTCTATCAAAAATAAAAGCCAACCACCTCCGTGTCTTAGTTGAAATGACAGAACACAAAAGTTTCTCAGAATGATTTATAAATGCAACCCTTTCTTTAATATGGAGGTTCTTTCACCCTGCTGTACATGAGAAAAGCTGTAGTGCACTTAAAGAACACTGACGCTAAGACCTCAATCTGAAAAAGTCTGGTTTAATTGGTCTGGAATTAAGCCTTTACATCACCTTTTTAAAGACCTCCCCCGGATAATTCTACTATGTAGTCAGGGTTGAAAACTACTAATTTATAACATGGCTAGAGACACTTCTACTTCCAGACAGCATGCAGTAATAGGGTTCGTATTCATTCTCCTTCACCCCGACAGGTGAAGTCACCTGTCACTGAAAAAAATAAAAAAAATTTTATTTACTTAAAAATAGGACAAGATATATAAAATAATTATTTTCAGACACTGGATATCAGACAACATAGTAAAGTTATTCAAGAGAAGAAAGAAACAAGCAAAGTAAGCCATACAACTGTCCTATTTAACTGCCCAGGAGCTCACAGGTGGTGATAGCAGAGAGGGAATCCAAGCAGAGCCTGGTGATCTTCCTGAGTTGAAGAGATAATGCTGGGATTTGAGAAGGCCAAGGCAGCTAGAGTTCATGGTGAAGAGTACCAGAAAGAAGAGAAGATTCCAGAGATCTGTGGAGAGTCTCCCTGAATATTCAGCTGAGTATTGATCGGTATATCAGAAAACTACCCAGGTTGGGGTAAGAACCACACAAGAGAATCAGATTAAACAATCCTCTTGGCTCACACAAGGCTGGAAGTAGTTTGTTTCATCATCTACTAAAGTGAGAAAAGCCTCATAATTAACAGGATATTGGGTAGAGTACTCAGAAAGGTATCACCCAAGTAATGGGGAAAATTAATCATCTTTAAAAAGCTTCTTGGGTTCCCCATAATGAAACTTAAAAACAAGATCAAGAAGGATCTGTTTCCAATTAACTTAACTGTGACCCAGAATAAAGCTCAATAATATTTACGGGAATACAAAACTATCTAACACCCAATATGTAAAATGTTCAATGTGTGGCATCAAATCAAAATATTACCAGGTGTGCAAAGAAGCAGGAAACAGCACTCAAAATGAAGAGAAAAATCAATTACTAGAAACATACTCAGAACTGGACAAATGTTAGAATTGTTATTATAGTATTTCAAATGTTCAAGAAAGTAGAACAGATTGATCAAGTGAAGTAAAATATTAATACATGGGCCGGCACAGTGGCTCACGCCTGTAATCCCAGAACTTTGGGAGGCCGAGGCGGGCAAATCACCTGAGGTCAGAAGTTTGAGACCAGCCTGGTCAACATGGTGAAACCCCATCTCTACTAAAAATACAAAAATTAGCCGGGCATGGTGGTGGGTGCCTGTAATCCCAGCTACTCGGGAGGCTGAGACAGGAGAACTGCTTGTACCTGGGAGGCAGAGATTAGAGGTAGCAGTAAGATGAGATCAACCTGGGAGGCAGAGATTAGAGGTAGCAGTAAGCTGAGATCGCAACATTGACAAGAGTGAAACTCTGTCTCAAAAAAAAGAAAAAAAATTAATACATGAAAGTTACACACTTCTAGAGATGAAAAAGACAATACCTGAGATGAAGAATACACTGGATGGAATTAACAACAGATTAGACACTGTAGACAAAAAAGTTAGTGAACTTAAAGACACAGCAATAAAAATGATCCAAAAATAAAACAAGAGAAAGAAGACAAAAAGTGAACAGAGCATCAGTGATCAATGGGAACAATTTAAATGACCTAATATATATGTAATTGAAGTCCCCAAAAGAAAGGAGTTACAAAGGGCAACAAAAAAGTTTTGAAAAAATCATGGCTGAAAATTGTCCAAGTGTAATGAAATCTGTAAACACACAGATCCAGTAAGTGTAACAAACCCAAAACACAAGAAACATGAAAATAACCACACCTAGGCACATTTTAATGAAATTGCTTAAGATCAGTGAAAAAGAAAAAAATTTCAAACTATCCAGGAGAAAAAAAAAACCATTATATAGAGAGGAACAAGGATAAGAATGAGAGCATAACTTGAAAATTAAAAGACAACAGAGAAGCCACGTGCAGTGGCTCACGCCTGTAATCCCAGCACTTTGGGAGGCTGAGGAGGGCAGATCACCTGAGGTCAGGAGTTCGAGACCAGCCTGACGAACATGGAGAAACCCCATCTCTACTAAAAATACAAAATTGGCTGGGCGTGGTGGTGCATGCCTGCAATCCCAGCTACTCAGGAGGCTGAGGCAGGAGAATCACTTGAACCAAGGAGACGGAGGTTGCAGTGAGCCGAGATGGCATCACTGCACTCTAGCCTGGGCAACGAGAGTGAAACTCTGTCTCAGAAAAAAACAAAACAAAACGAAAAGACAACAGAGCAACATCTTTAAAGAGCTGAAGGAAAAAAAGAGCAGTCACCTGGAATTCTATAACCAGCAGAGTTGGTTTCTTGTGCATACAACCGTGTAGTCACACAGGGCTTTGCACTCAGAAGGACTGTGCTTTGTTTAATGCTCTGTTGTTGATTACTTGAAATTCTTAATAATATTTGAACAGAGGGGTCTACATTTTCATTTTGCATTGAGCCCCACAAAGTATGTAACCAGTCCTAATAACCAGCAAGAATATCTTTCAAACATGAAGGTGAAATAAAGACTTTTTCACATACAAAAGCCGAAAGAATTTTCCCACCAGCAAATCTGCACAAGAATAAGAAGGATTAAAGAAATTATTTCAGGCAGAAGGAAAATGATACCAGATGAAAATCTAGATTTAAACAAACTAATGAAGAATACTGGAAATGGTAAATATGTCAGTAAATATGAAACTTTAAAAATATCTTTTACATCACTAATGAGTAAGGAAATGCAAATCAAAGCCACAGTGATATTTCACTTTGCACCCAGTAGGATGGCAATTATTTTAAAAAACAGAAACAGAAAATAACAGTGTTCATGAAGACATGGGGAAACTGAAACCCTTGTACACTGTTGGCGGGAATGTAAAATGGTGCAGTTACTGTAGAGAACAGTATGGTCGTTCCAAAATAGTAAATATAGAATTACCATATATGCAACAATCCCTCTTCTTTTGCAACACAGAAGAATTGAAAACAGGGACACAAACAGACAATTGTACATCTATATCTGTTGCAGCATTATTCACAGTGGCAAAAGGTAGAAACAATTGAAATTTCCATCAACAGATGAATGGATTAATAAAATGTTGTATAAACATACAGTGGAATATTACTTGGCCTTTTAAAAGGTACATAATTATAAGCCTGGGCAATGAAGTGAGACCCCATCTCTACAAAAAATACCAAAAAAATTGCTTGTAATCCCAGCTATTTGGGAGGCCAATGTGGGAAGATCGACTGAGCCCACGAAGTCAAAGCTGCACTGAGCCATGATTGTGCCACTGCACTCCAGCCTGGATGACAGAGTAAGACTCTATCTCACACACAAAAATGTATGTGATTACAACACATGCTACAACATGGATGACCCTGAAAGAGATTATGCTAAGTGAAATAAGCGGGATGCAAAACAACAAATATATGATTCCACTTATATAAGATGGCTACAGTAGTCAAATTCGTAGAGCCAGAAAGTAGAATAGTGGTTACCAGGAGGTAGGGGAGAGAGAATGGGTAGCTGTTGTTTAATGGATTCAGAGTCTCAGTTTGGGAAAAAGAGAAAATTCTGGAGATGGATGGTGGTACTTGTTGCATAATAATATGAATGTACTTAATGCAACTACTGAACTGTACACTTAAAATGGTTAACTGCGTAAATTTGTGGGCGGAAGAAGAGTTTACTTAGCTCTTTTATTTATTTATTTATTTATTTATTTATTTATTTATTTATTTATTTTTAGACAGAGTCTCACTCTGTCACCAGGCTGGAGAGCAGTGGTGCAATCTCAGCTCATTACAACCTCCAACTCCCTGGTTCACGCCATTCTCCTGCCTCAGCCTCCCAAGTGGCTGGGACTACAGGTGCCCACCACCATGCCCAGCTAATTTTTGTATTTTTAGTAGAGACAACGTTTCACCATGCTGGCCAGGATGGTCTCTATCTCCTGACCTCGTGATCTGCCCACCTTGGCCTCCCAAAGTGCTGGGATTACAGGTGTGACCACTGTGCCTGGCCTATTTAGTTCTATCTATTCATTTATGCAATGATGGTCTCAGCAGTAGGTAATAGAAATATAACCTTATATTTAAAATTCATTTTTCATTTTGAAATGTTTGGGTCTTTGTCTCTACTTTCTACTTTACTATTTTATTTATTTATTCATTTATTTTAACAGTGGTGGATCTGAGATCTACCTTACTGTTTTAAATACTTAACTCCGACCAAATAGAAGATAAATAAAAATTGTATTCCCTTACTTTTCTCTAAGGCCATACTGGTATAACTAGAATTGGCTCTTTAGAATTTAGGTATCATTTATAGTAAGCTGGAGATCTGATCACAGAATGATACATGTAAGAAAGTTATAGCACAAAAAAAATGCACAGATATTTTTAAAAGGACAAATTTCAGGACACTTTCCATCTGAGTTCATAAGAAAGTCCTCTTGATTATACTTCAAAGTTAAAACGCTCTTCCCTTCAAATTCATGAAAATATTAGGATTCATAGAACACAGTGGTCACTGGTGACATGGCCCATGGTAGCTGAATTAGATTGAGTATAAATGAAGTCTTCACATATTAGCGAAGAGGTTAACAGAAGAAAGGCTAGGAAGCCACTTGAAGTTCATGTCCATGGAAGGCCAAATGAAGTTGATTGAACTGTTCCATTAGAAAGATATTATCCCATTGCTTAGCCCTCAAAGTGCTCATACTGCTACTTTCCTTCTTTATACCACCAGTTCTGGGAGCAAACCTCCTGGAAAAATGGAAGTATAGACTGTAAACACAAAACTGTGGGGACAGCAAAGGGACTCTGATGCTCTAGTTGTGTCTAGATACTGTCAAATGTCCCTTGTGATGCACAATTGCCCTTAGTTGAGAACCACTAACCAAAATAAATTAAATAATATATCGTGTTCATGCATCAGAAGACCCAATATTGTTAAGATATCAACTCTCTATAAGTTGATCTATAGACTCAATGCAACCCCAATCAAATAGCCCACTGGCTTTTTGTCTATAGTTACAAGTGAATTCTGAAATGTATATGGAAATGCAAATAACGTAACACAATGAAAACGATTTTGAATAAGAAGAATGAAGTTCAAGACTTTAACTACATGATTTCAAGACATGTAAAGCTACTGTAACCAAGTCAGTATGGTATTGGTCTAAAGATAGATAAGGGAGGCTGAGGCAGGAGAATTGCTTGAACCCAGGAGGTGAAGGTTGCCGTGAGCTGAGATCGTGCCACTGCACTTCAGCCTGGGCGAAGGAGTTAGACTCCGTCTCAAAAAAAGAAAAAGAAAAAAAAAGATAGATAAATAAATCAGTCAAACAAAATAGAAACCCAGATACAAATAATTACATATGTGGTCAATTGATTTCAACAAAGGTGCTAAAGCAATTAAGTGGAGAAAGGATAGTGCCCTTAACAAACAGTGTCAGAACAACTGTACATCTACATTTGAAAAGAAAAAAAAAACACCTTGATCACCATATACAAAAGTAAACTCAAATGAATCATAGGCCTAAATGTAAAAATGCAAAACTATAAAACTTCTAGAAAAAAATAGAATATTTTATAATCTGGATTAAGCAATGATTTCTTAGATATGTCATTAAAAGCAAAACCATAAAAATAAAAAGCAAAACCAAAAAAAAGATAATGTTTATTTACCACAGCAAAATTTTAAAATGTCTGGTCTTCAAAAGACAGTGTTACTAAAATGGAAAGACAGTCTGCACAGTGCGAGAACATATTTGCAAAGAACATATATAATAAAACTTGTATTTAGAATATGAAACTAACCCAATGAACTCAGTGAAACCCAGACAACTCAATGGAAAACGGGCAAAAGATTTCAACAGACACTTCACCAAAAATATGTAGATAATAATCAAGCACATGAAAAAAAACCTCAATATCATTAATCATTAGGGAAATTTAAATTAAAAGAACATAAGATTTTACACCCACTAGAATGGCTATAATAAAAAAGATGTACAGTAACGAGTATTGGGAAGGATGTGGATAAATGAGTACCTTCATACATTACTACTGGGAATGTAAAAGGTATAACCCTTTTGGAAAACAATTTGGCAGTCTCTTTAAAAGCATGCCTAGTGTTATATGCCCTGAGAAATGTACCCAAGAGAAATGAAAGATGTGCACAAATAATTATAGCAACTTTATTTGTAATAGCCATAAAACTGGAAACAACCAAACAAATGGTGAATTAATAAAGTGTAGCACATTCATGCAATGAAATACTACTCAGCAACAAAAGAAAATGAACTACTGATACCCACAACAGCATAGATAAGTTTCAAAATAATTATGCTGAGTGAAAGAAGCCAGACAACAACAAAGAGTAGATACTATATTATTCCATTTGTACGAAATTCTAGGAAATGCAAAGTAACATATAATGACAAAAGCAGAGGGGTGGGAAGGAGGAATTGAAAAAGGGCAGAAGGAAACTTTTTGGGATGATGGATTAGTTTGTCATCTTGATTGTGGTGATGATTTCACAGGTATAAACATATGCTGAAATTTCAAATTGTACACTTTACATTTACCCAGTTTATTGTATGTCAATTATATCTCAATAAAGCTGTAGAGCAGCAATAACAAAGAGATGGCTAGACAAGCGTATTACAGTAGTTGAAGTCTGATGTTAGAAACTCATTGAATCTTCTCTGAAGTCTTTGTCCTCTGCAGTTGTCTGCAGGTTTCAGGCTATCCACCTACATAGAATGTGCAATCTGCTGGGCTTCAGAAGCACACATTGAGGCAGATGGCCAACAGCTGAAAATTCACTTAATTTCCTTTTTTAAATAGTTATATACTTGAAAAAGGATTGACTTTGAATTAAATCCTCACAGAAAATTTCTATCACAGCATGGGATTCACTTCAATAAAGCATCTTCCCAGCATCATAAATCTGCTTGTGTCTTTCTGGCAAAATTTGCTTCCCATTCAACCTGGCTTTGTTAGCTTGTCAAGCCTAACAAAAATTCACCTCTTGTATAAAGCTGTCTCTGATCATCTGCCTTTTTTAATTTTAATTTTAAATTTTAAGTTTTAATTTTTTATTTTATTTTATTTTATTTTTTTTTTTTTGAGATGGAGTCTCACTCTGCCACCCAGGCTGGAGTGCAGTGGTGCGATCTCGGCTCACTGCAACCTCCATCTCCCTGGTTCAAGTGATCCTCCTGCTTCAGCCTCCTGAGTAGCTGGGATTACAGGCACACCGCCACACCCAGCTAATTTTTTTGTATTTTCAGTAGACATGGAGTTTTACCATGTTGACCAGACTGATCTCGAACTCCTGACCTCAAGTGATCCACCTGCCTCGGCCTTCCAAAGTGCTGGGATTAACAGGCATGAGCCACCGTGCCCGGCCTCATCTGCCTTTTAGCACCATAGAGAGGTACCATTAACCACCTGGTTTATATTGCCAGCATGTAGGGGCTGTAATATGGTACCCTAGCCCCACCTCCCTACCCCCATCATTATTTTTTCCTTAAGAAAATAAGCTTGCCACTTAGAATTTAAACTTTACAATTAAGATAAACTAATTTAGAGAATAAATGTAGACACTTGAAACAGTCACAAGGATCCCCAAATCAGACTATAACCTGACTGAAAGTATTAGCATATCAGAGACAGAAAAAAAGGAGTACCTAAGAAGGGAGGATAATCATCAGTGGACACTTACTGTCCAGGAAAAAGAACCCATGTGTACACTTTGATGCTCTGAAGTTATCAAATTATTTGAAATTTAGAATCCACTAATTAATTCCTCTTGCTCTAGATTCAAGTTTCAAAAACAACCTTTTGGCTGTAATTTGGCTCTCAAATGTGGCACACATACCAAGAGATATTTTGCTGGGATCATAAAAGAGAGTCTAGTTCCCTAAGATGTTAAAATTCTCATTATATATTAATAATTTGTTATTCTGGGTTTATAGAGTAGTCCTGTGATTTATCAGTTTAAAAAACAGTCTTGGCTGGGTGCAGTGACTCATGCCTTTAGTCTCAGCACTTTGGGAGGGTGGGGTGGGAGAACTGCTTGAAGCCAGGAGTTTGAGACCAGCCTAGGCAACATAGCAAGACTCCATCTCTATACAAAAGAATTTTTAAAAAGTAGCCAGAAATGGTGGTACACAACTGTGATCTCAGCTACTTGGGAGGCCAAGGCAAGAGGATCCCTTGAGCCCAGGAGTTGGAGGCTGCAGGGAGCTATGATTGCGCTACTTCACTCCAACCTAGGCAACACAGTGAGACTCCATCTCTAAAAAAGAAAAAAAAAATAAAAAGAAAAAGAAAAGAAACAGACTTAACAAGTTAAAGACAAGATTTTGACATATTTTTCAAGATAATGGCATTTTCTATGGCTTGTTAGGGAAGTCAACTTTCCTTGGAGAGAGAGAGAGAAAGAGAGAAAGAGAAAGACGTCTACAGTTCATCTTTCTGTTATAGCGCTTATTCCATACTCCAGTTACTGAAGCATATTATAGAACTATAGATTCTGAATTACCTGAGGGTAGTTTTGTATCCAGTTTGTGCTGGCCTCCACCATCATTGCTCAATAAATAACACCAAAATGAACTGAATTTGGATAATGTGCAGAGCTGCTTTTTTCACATTTTTTAGTTGACTGAGAGTTAGAAAATCGTACCAAAAACACCACTCCCCAAGTATAACCTCTAATATGCTAACACTCATTAAACCTCTAACACTATAGTTAAAATTGTTATGTTTTTTAAAAAATGCTAAACTGGCGAACTGATTTTTAAATGAAGGGCAAAGTAGCACTAACCTCAGTCAAGTTGCTGTAACTGTTTCATTTGGGAACTGTAAAATTTAAAAAAAAATTTCAAGATTTATCATTACATCAACGAAGATGAATATAGGTGTAGTTTTTCAGATGAGTAACAAGGAAGTTATGAATGTTTGCTATCTACTTTCACAATTAAACCACAATTTAGAGGATCAAATTCTAACCCTACAAACTTTTCTTTGAACCAAAGACAGGGAGAAAAGTCATACTCTTGTGATAAGGAGTCATAATTCATTTTAAATTCTGCAGGATTAATGCTGCTTTCCACATGAAAAGAATTCACCCTGTGTATGTCAAGTGATCAAGGAGCCTTGGAATTATGAATACATATTCAGATTAATTTTTTTGTTCTAAGCTTTAAATAAAATTTCAAAGTATTTTATAAAATAATTTACATCCCATATACTTTTTTTAAAAAAGTAATTATGTCTATAAAAGTAATTTGAATAAGGTGATAAAAATTTTACTTTATAAAATATCAAACAGCAAATACTTTTTGCTTAATTATTTCTTAGGAGCAGTAATTTATTATGGGTTTCTTAAAAGACATGTGATTCATCAAAAAGTTTATACACCATGATCAACTGGGCTTCATCCCTGGGGTGCAAGGCTGGTTCAACATACGCAAATCAATAAACGTAATCCAGCATATAAACAGAACCAAAGACAAAAACCACATGATTATCTCAATAGATGCAGAAAAGGTCTTTGACAAAATTCAACAGCCCTTCATGCTAAAAACTCTCAATAAATTCGGTATTGATGGAACGTATCTCAAAATAATAAGAGCTATTTATGACAAACCCACAGCTAATATCATACTGAATGAGCAAAAACTGGAAAAATTCCCTTTGAAAACTGGCACAAGACAGGGATGCCCTCTCTCGCCACTCCTATTCAACATAGTGTTGGAAGTTCTGGCTAGGGCAATCAGGCAAGAGAAAGAAATCAAGGGTATCCAGTTAGGAAAAGAAGAAGTCAAATTGTCCCTGTTTGCAGATGACATGATTGTATATTTAGAAAACCCCATC
>NW_016827918.1:163660-250196 GCF_001698545.2 Rhinopithecus bieti
GTGACCCAGCCATCCCATTACTGGGTATATACCCAAAGGATTATAAATCATGCTGCTATAAAGACACATGCACACGTATGTTTATTGCGGCACTATTCACAATAGCGAAGATGTGGAATCAACCCAAATGTCCATCAGTGACAGATTGGATTAAGAAAATGTGGCACATATACACCATGGAATACTATGCAGCCATAAAAAAGGATGAGTTTGTGTCCTTTGTAGGGACATGGATGTAGCTGGAAACCATCATTCTCAGCAAACTGTCACAAGAACAGAAAACCAAACACCGCATGTTCTCACTCATAGGTGGGAATTGAACAATGAGATCACTTGGACTCAGGAAGGGGAATATCACACACCGGGGCCTATTATGGGGAGGGGGGGGGGATTGCATTGGGAGTTATACCTGATGTAAATGACGAGTTGATGGGTGCTGACGAGTTGATGGGTGCAACACACCAACATGGCACAAGTATACATATATAACAAACCTGCACGTTGTGTGCACATGTACCCTAGAACTTAAAGTATAATAAAAAAAAAAAGACGTGATTTATTTGAGCACTATTAACTGAATGTCTGAGTCTGTTTTCTGACATAAACAGTGGATAGTGTTATGAAAAAATAAAATTGTCAGTGAATATGCTAAATTTCATAGTTCACAAATATAGCTATTCAGAACATAGAATACAGATCCAATGACTATTTAGTTTTATAATTAGCACTGTTTTAATCCAAATTCCAATTTTATGCACAGGAAACTGAGGCCTACAGAAATGAAGTAACTTTTACACACCCATTAGCTCAGAGGCTGGAACCACTATTGCCTGGTAGTTTGATTTATGAGTACTACCTTCCATGAAATAAAAAGCTAAAAATGCTGTGATGAGGACATGTTTTTTTCTAGAAAGGCTGCAGCACAATCTATCTCTTCTCCCAAAAATCGTATGTATGACAGATTTTTATGTTACTGCTACTACATGAAGAAAATTGAGCCTAATCTGTTCGGTCTTCCAGGCCAAAGCAAAGGAAAGGATTGATTTTAGATGGAGCTTGTCCTGCATGGCCTCCATCCAGCCATCAGGCAGGGCTCCAGCTCTGCAGGGGAAGAGAGGTAGCCCAGGAAGAGGGAATCACCACCCGCCCCACCTTGCGATCTGTATCTAAGAGAAATAACCCTGAAAAGAAGAGGTATAAGAGAAGGCAGTGTGTGCTTTCGTCCGGGTGCATTTCCTGATCCTTCATCTTCCATGACGATCTCTGATGTTTCCATCCTGGTATAGCCTTCTGAGCCATGTGTTCATCTCTCCTTTGGCTTAGCCCAACAGACACAGCCTGCAGTCTCACCTCCATCAACACAGCAAATGTCTATGCCTCAAGCAAAGACCTTGAGACAGAGACCGAGTTTCCCACGCTTTAGCCCTTCCACGGGCACACCTTTATTTCTGGGCAACTCAACCCTGTCCCTCCTCCTCCTGCCTCCACCACGGGCCCCATTACCTCCCTAACCTTCTCCAAGCAGTAGTCACTCAGCGCCAACCCCTCTCAGGCGTTGGGATCTCCAGTCCGGGGCCCCAGCCCTCCGCGCGGTTCTCCTGCCCTCCCCACCGTGCGTTGCCTCCCCCATCGCGTTCCTCAGCCTCCGGGGCTCCAGAGGCAGGAGCTGGCCATGCTCTCACCTCATCCAGGGTGCGGCCGCCGCGGCTGCTTCTTCCTTCTCGGCCGCCGCTGCCCAGCTCCCGGCTGGCTCCGGGCGCCGTCTTTCCCGGCTCGGGGGATGCCGCGGGGACTGAGGGGTTCGTGTCGTGTCCCCGGAATGGTAAGGCGCGTGGTGAGCCCGGCGGGACGCGCGACAGCAGCAGCCCAACTCGTATCGGCGGCGGCAGCAGGACCCGCTGTCTGTCCCCTTCATGGATTTCCTGGGCCTGGCCACCTCAGTCTTAGCTACGGTTCCTGCTTGTTTTCCTGGTGTCTTCCGGGACTGCCAGGGCGCATCCTCTGGGCCTGGCTGAGCATTCCCGTCAGTTCCCTGGGCCTCCTCCGCGGCTGCCTCTGCCACCTGCTCCGCCCAGATTGCTTTGGTCCTTCTCCCGCAGACACACTCAACTGCCCTTCATCATCTGTCATCTCCCCATTCTCTCTCCACCCACTGCCTCATTCCCAGATCCCACTCCGTTTCTTCCTTTCTATCCGCTCCAATGTCACCTTCCCTTTATTTCCAACCTCAAAGAAGTTTCTCCTTTTCTGTCTCTCAATAGTTTCCCCGGTTTCATCCTCCTCCCCGCGCCCCCGTATCAGTCATCCTTTCATAATTTATCCAGTTTTCCTATCCTTTTAGGTCCAAGGAATGATTACTGCAGGTTGTTGGCTAGCCTCTTTTCTTCCTCTCTGTTTCTCTCTCTTTCCTAAAATCTTTTCCTTTCAATTTTCCCTTTGTTTTTCAATTGTAAAAACTTTCTCCCAAGCAACCTAAATTTTCATTTCGGTTGAGACTGATTGCAGTTTTCCATGAACTCATAGTAAAGCATACATAGCTTGGTATCCACCATAAACCAAGAAAGTGTTTTAACCTTTTTTTGAAGTTGATTAGTTAAATAAATTATCCAGTAAATATTCATTCCGAAAATCCAGTTCTTATATCCAACATATGTCTTTGAAAACAGAGACTAGTTTGCTTTTGTATCCAGCAAAGCAAAATGCTTCTGCAACACTATTGCATATAGCATAAGGTCAGCAGGGGAGGGGGAGCAAGGTTTATCTTTGTAGTTGGGCACTGTGGATCTCAAGGTTCATAGGCAATAGCTATTACTGTTGACTGACTGAATGCCATCAAAGCTGAATTCATCTCAACTCATCCTTCCTTACAAATCTGTTGCTCTGTTCCGTGTTTTAACCCCAGCCCTGTCTACCCAGCTGCTCAATCCCCAAACTAGAAGTTGTAAGGGACTTATTTCTCCCTTACCCATCTCATCCAGTCATTAATTCTACTTCTTTACTCTCTCTCTCTCTACACACACACACACACACACACACACACATACACATATATATACACACATATATATACACACACACATATATATACACTTTTTTTTTTTTTTGAAACGGAGTCTTGCTCTGTCACCCAGGCTGGAGTGCAGTGGCACGATCTCAGCTCACTGCAAGCTCCGCCTCTTGGGTTCATGCCATTCTCCTGCCTCAGCCTCCCACATAGCTGGGACTACAAGCGCCTGCCACCATGCTTGGCTAATTTTTTTTTCTTTTTTTTCTTTTTTTTGTATTTTTAGTGAAGTCGGGGTTTCATCGTGTTAGCCAGGATGGTGTCGATCTCCTGATCTCGTGATCCACCTGCCTCGGCCTCCCAAAGTGCTGGGATTACAGGCGTGAGCCACTGCGCCCGCCTCTTTACTATATTTTTAAATGGTTTTTCCTATCGTGATTCCAGCTGCCTCCAGAAAATGGAATTTTCGGGTATCTCATCATTCTTTTATTTTTTAATTTTTTTTTTCTTTTTTTTTTTCTTTGAGATGGAGTCTCACTCTGTCACTCAGAGGGCTGGAGTGCAGTGGCGTGATCTCGGCCTACAGCAACCTCTGCCTCCTGGGTTCAAGCGATTCTGCTGCCTCAATCTCCTGAATAGCTGGGATTACAGGCATCTGCCACCACGCCTGGCTAATTTTTGTATTTTTAGTAGAGATGCGGTTTCACCATGTTGGCCAGGCTGGTCTTGAACTGCTGACCTCAAGTGATCCTCCCATCTCAGCCTCCCAAAGTGCTGAGATTACAGGCGTGAGCCACTCACCTGGCCCATTATTTATTTTAAGCCTCCTAACTTAAGCTTTATCTTTACCTCACCTTATCTTTGTCCAATCTGTCTTATCTGGGCTCTTTATCTAACAACTTCTACCAGAAAATTCTTAATTATCTCTTCTTGTTTTTCTATCTTCTTCCTCTCCCTTTCCATTAGCTTCATCCCCAGCCCACAAACATACTTAATTCTCCTCAACCCTAAAACAAAGTCCTTCCCTCTCTACCTATCACCACATTTCTCACTTCCCTTCACATCCAGTTTGCTTAATATATTGTATTCATTTGATTTCTACACTTTCTAACTTCGCAATCATTCTTTACCAGATTTTCTGCAATGAGGCTTTTAATCCTATTGCTTAATTTAACTAAAGGTATCCTCTGAGAGGTCCTGGTGAATTTCATGTCAGGCATAGGTAGGCAATGCCAGATCAGTTGCCCCTAGTTTCTTTCCCCCCAACAAAGGAATTCAGATCTGAGAAAAAAACAACAACAACAAAAAACTTGTGGTATCAAGGTCACCACATTGCACTGCACTTAACTGCCATTTAACCTATATCAATAGCACCTTACCCACTGAAGCCTGCACAACTATATACAATGGCCTTGAGCGGTAGGACTAAACTCTTGGGTTCATGTGGTTTATCCAAATGCAGGCTGAAAAGGAATCCCCATTATTTGACTCTAGACTGATAAATTACCTAGCTTTGATTATGGCCTTAGATTTTAGAGATTCAGACTTTGGTTTTGCCCATAGACACGTGGTAGATTTTATCTAATACACAAATTAAAAGGAATGGGGCTCCATAACTTATAGAGAGTACGCCATCTTTTGTAGTTGTGACAGATAAACAGTTCAGTGAAGTTACTGCTAACCCATAGCATTCATTACTGCTGTGAAGTACTGAGACCTCCAACTCCAGGCAACATGGAGTAGTATGTATCAAACTAAACCTCCACTTCAGGGGGAAAGTGGGATAAAATATATATAAATATTTACATATTTGTATATATGTATATGTGTGTGTGTGTATATGTATATAGTCATGCACTTCATAACAAAGTTTTGATCAACGACAGACTGCATATGCAACTGGTGGTCCCATAAGATTATAATATCATATTTTTGCTATACCTTTTCCATGTTTAGATGTACAAATACCTACCATGGGGTTAAAATTGCCTGCAATATTTGGTACAGTACCATGCGGTACAGGTTTGCAGCCAAGGAGCAATAGGCTAGGAGTGTAGTAGGCTATACCATCTAGGTTTGTGTAAATATATTCTGAATGTTCATACAACAATAAAATTGTCTAATGATGCATTTCTCAGAATGTACCCCTGTCATTAAGTAATGCATTTATACATATACAGATGGTCCCCAACTTACAATAGTTTGACTTAAATTTTTTTGACTTTACAATGGTGTGAAAGTGATAAACATTCAGTAGGAACTGTACTTTGAATACCCATACAACCACTCTATTTTTCATTTTCAGTACAGTATTCAACAAATTACATAATCAATACTTTATTATAAAATAGGCTTTGCATTAGAAATTTTTGCCCAACTGTAGGCTGACATAAGTGTTCTGAGCACATTTAAGGTAGGGTAAGTTAAGCTATGATGTTTGGTAGGTTAGATGTATTTAGTGCATTTTCGACTTACAGTATTTTCAACTTCCTTTTATTGGGATATAACCCCATCATAAGCATAGGAGTATCTGTATATCTATGTCTATAATTCTTTGGAGGCATTGAAGAGTAACTAAAGCAGGCAGAGCTTAAAGCTATGATCCTGGAGAAAAGGCACATGAGGTGAACTCAGTGTTTACTCTGGAATATTTCTCTTGAGGGAATGCTCAAAACTAAATGCAAGATAATAAAAGCCCAAAAAAACCAAAGCAGAACAAACACACACACACGCACACGCGCACACACACACACACACACACACACAGCAGTTTTTCTGGGCTGAGGAATAAAAGGCTATATTAATATTAGTCTGTTCTCACACTGCCATAAAGAACTACCTGAGATTGGATACTTTAGGAAGAAAAGAGATTTAATTGACTCACAGTTCTTCAGGTTTAACAGGAAGCATGACTGGGAGGCCTCAGGAAACTTACATGCATGGTGGAAGGTGAACAGGAAGCAAGCATGTTTTACTATGGTGGAGCAGGAAAGAGAGAGGGGGGAACTGCCACATACTTTTAAGCCATCAGGTCTCATGAGAACTCAGTCTCACAACCATGAGAACAGCCTGGGGAAATCTGCCCCCATGATCCAATCACCTAATACCAGGTCTCTCCCCCAGCAGTGGGAATTACAGTTCAGCATGAGATTTGGGTGGGAACACAGAGCCAAATCATATCAAAGGCCAAAGTTGAGGGTTACCAAAGTGCCTCTGATTGAGGGCAAACTCTGAGAGGGGAGAATTGCAGAGGAGCTCAACAATCTGTGCAAATTGCCATCATGATAGTGATCTAAGTTCCTACACTCAGCATGCACAAAGAAAGACGCCAAAAAAAAAAAAAAAAAAAAAAAAAAAAAAAAAAAAAAAAAAAAATCAGAAAACA
The DNA here is from genome assembly GCF_001698545.2 of Rhinopithecus bieti. Classification (NCBI taxonomy): domain Eukaryota; kingdom Metazoa; phylum Chordata; class Mammalia; order Primates; family Cercopithecidae; genus Rhinopithecus; species Rhinopithecus bieti. Next base: position 170,050 of record NW_016827918.1, read on the forward strand.
GCAGTTTAGGGTCTAATGAGGTAAGTGAAGATTTCAGCATCCAACAGAAGTTGGGACTTCAAGCCTTGATAAAGTACCTAGATACCCAGGGTTTTCAGTTGAGATCTCAGCACATCCTTGGAGTAAGAGCAATATAATACTGAAGTAAAATAGATCTAACAAAGCTTAAAACCAAGCCTTTTCAGGATCAAAGTTATCTGCCACTATTCTTTCTTCTTTCCAGGAGTAGAAAGTAGAAACTCCTTAGAGGTAGATAATATTATCCAGAGTCTATAATTTTTTCTTATACAGTATCTGGGATCCAATATAAAATAATTATGAGCTATGCAAAAGATCAAATCCAAATGACTAAACACTAAGAGAAAAATGTTAATAGAAACAGAACTAGATATTAGAATTGGCCAGGACTTTAAATTAATAGTTTTAAGAAAATAGAAGAAAAGATGGACAAAGATGAAAGATGGGTAATTTACTTCAGTATAGAATTGGAATCTGTAAAAAAAATCATTGAACAAATATTCTAAAACTAAAAATTACAGGCTGGGCACAGTGGCTCACACCTGTAATCCCAGCACTTTGAGAGGCCAAGGCAGGCGGATCACGAGGTCAGGAGTTCGAGACCAGCCTGACCAACATGGTGAAACCCCATCTCTACTAAAAATACAAAAATTAGCTGGGCATGGTAGCAAGTGCTTGTAATCCCAGCTACTCAGGAGGCTAAAGCAGGAGAATTGCTTGAATCTGGGAGGCAGAGGTTGCAGTGAGCCGAGATCACACCACTGCATTCCAGCCTCTCAAAAAAAAAAAAAAAAAAAAAAAAAATTACAATAACTGGAAATAAGAACTCTTTGGGTGTGCTTAACATACTTTTAAACCATCAGGTGTCTGAGTACAGCAGAAGTCAGGATGCATGAACTGGAAGACAGGCCTATAGAAAATATCCAAACTGAAGGACAGAGAAAAAGGAAAAGAACATAACAGACCTCAAAAACACAGTAAAAATGTCTAATAAATGATTAATTGCAGTCCCTGAAAGAGAGAGGAAAGAGAGGAGCAGTATTTATTTGAGGAGACAAAGCTCAAGAATTTTCTAAAACTGATAAAAGGCATTGACCTCTCAGATGCCAGAAGTTCAGCCAACCCCAAGAAGAACAAAAGACTATTGTCGCTCAGAAACATTAGAAGCAGTTTCAATTTAGATATTTGCTGAAGACAATTCTTAAGTTGAAACAAAGGAAGAAATCTTGACTGACAGGCAGGTTTGATAGGCCTAAGCAGTTTCACAGCACTAGACAGTGGCATGAGTCACGGTGGTATGGGCTTGAAACGTCCACATAGAAGACAGTGTGAAAATTATATAATAAACAGAACCCACACTCAAATCAGCCCTTTAGTGCCAGAAAAAAAAGAGGGATTCAAAAGAGAAATGGAAATTAACAGATTTTGATTATCCTGGTGGGAAATCAAAACCAGTAAGTTCACTAAATCATAGTAACTGGAAACTGAACCTGCCAACCTGTAACTTTCTAAATTTAGTAATGAAGTACCAAGATTTCAAGTGTCGCTCTCTGAGAGGGGAGACTTGTATAGGTGATTTCCAACACCTATCTGCCACATGTTAAACACAGTATAATTAACCTCTTCACAATAACATTTATCTCAATTAACATTATGGTAACAGGTCACAGGTTCAGATAATTGGCATACAATGGTTGTCAAACCAGAGAGGCTAACACTAAAAGGTTCCCTCTTCTTTGTCTACCTGTGACACTGAGTTTCTGCTGTGAGTTTGGAAGCAACTATGAATCTGAATTGTTCCAAATATTGCACTGGGTTCTGATAATATTTTGTTTGGTTAGCTCTAAGACCTTGAAATTGACATTTTAAAAAGTAGACTTTATTTTTTAAAGCAGTTTTAGGTTCAGGACAAAATTGAACAGATGATAGAGGTTTCCTACATACGTCTTGCCCCCAAGACACATTATAGCCTCCCCAGCGATCAAAATCCAGGGTGTACATTTACACAATCAATGAACCTACATTGACATACATTGTCATCCAAGGTCCATAGTTTACATTCGGGTTCACTGTTGGTGTTGTGCATTCTATGGATTTTGACAAATATAAAATGGTATGTATCCACAATTATAGTAACCAACAGAGTAGCTTCCTGGCCATGTAAATCCTCCATGCTCCACATATTCATCCCTCTTTCCAACCCCTGACCACCACTGATCCTTTTACTGTTTCCACTGTTTTGCCTGTTCCATAGTGTCGTATAGACAGAATCATACCATATGTAGCCTTTTCAGATGGGCTTCTTTCACTTAATAATATGCATTTAAGGTACCTCCATGTTTTTGCATGGCTTGATAGCTCATTTCTTATTAGCACTTTATAATATTCTATTGTGTAAATGTGTCACAGTTTGTTTTTCCATTTACCTACTGAAAGACATTTTGGTTGCTTCCAAATTTTGGTCATCATGAAAAAAGCTTGCATAAGCATTCATGTGTAGGGTTTTGTGTGAATGTGAAATTTCAACTCTGGGAAAATACCAAGAAGCCCAATTGCTGCATGGTAAAGTAAGAATATGTTTAGTTTTGTAAGAAATAACCTGTCTTCCAATGTGGCTACCATTTTTGCATTCCCACCAATAATGAGTAAGAGTTTCAACTGCTCTGCATTCTTGCCAGCATTTGGTGTTGGTGTTGGCCTAATAGGTATGTGGTAGTACCTCGTTATCATTTTTATTTGCAATTCCCCAATTATGTAAGATGTTGAGTATTTCTTCATATGTTTATTTGCCATTTGTATATATATATATATATTTTTTTTTTTTGCAAAATGTCTTTTGGCTATATTTATGTGGGTCTCTTTCTGCACTCTCTACTCTGTTCCATTGATCTGTATTTCTATTACTTTGCCAATATCATGCTGTCTTGTTTACTCACATAGTGTTAGTCCTCCAACTTTGTTCTTCTACTTCAATATTGTGTTGGCTATTCTATTTGCTTCTCCATATAAACTTTAGAATCAGTTTATAAAAATCCACAAAATAATTTGCTGGGATTTTTATTAGAATTGCATTGAATATATGGGTCAAGTTGGGAAGAACTGACATCTTGACAATACTGTCTTCTTATCCATGAATATGGAATAGCTCTCCATTTATTTTATTTGTTTATGTATTTATTTATTTTGAGGCAGGGTCTCACTCTGTTGCCCAGGGTGGAGTGCAGTGGCACGATCTCGGCTCATTGCAAACCTCCACTCCCAGGTTCAAGCGATTCTCGTGCCTCAGCTTCCTGAGTAGCTTGGATTATAGGCACCCGCTACCACCCCCAGCTAAATTTTGTATTTTTAGTAAGAACAGAGTTTCATCATGTTGGCCAGGCTGGTCTCAAACTCCTGACCTCACGTGATCTGCCTACCTTGGCCTCCCAAAATGCTGGGATTACAGGTGTGAGTCACCGCACCCGGCCAGTTCTCCAAGTATTTAGCTTGTTTTTTATTTTTTCATCTGTTTTTTTTTTTTTAGTATAGTCACAGAATTGTGCAATCATTATCACTCTCTAATTTCAGAACATTTTTATCACCCTCAAAACAAACTCCATACTCATTATCAGCCACTTACCCTTTCCATTTCTGCCACCTGCTGTTCCTCTCCCCAGTCCCTGGCAACCACTAATCTTCTTTTTATATTTATAAATTTACCTATTCTGGATACTTCATATAGATGGAATCATCTAACTGTAGCACATTATGTCTGGCTTCTTTCAATTAGTATAGTGTTTTGAGGTTCGTCCACTTTACAGCGAATGCCAATATTTCACTTATTTTTTTATTGATGAAAATATATTGTAAGGAAATATCACATTTAATGTACCTATTTGTCAGTCGATAGACATTTAGGTGGTTTTTGTTTGTTTGTTTTTTGCTATAGTGAATAATGCTGCTGTGAACGCTCATGTACATGTTTTCCTTTGGACATACAGTTTCAATTACTTTGGGTACATACCTAGGAGTGGAGTTGCTGGGTTTTGTGGCAACTCTGTTTAACTTTTTGTAAACTGCCAAAGTGTTTTTACAAATGGCCTCATAATGTTTACATTCCCACCAGCAACTCAATGTTTTTCTACATTGTAACCATTTGTTAGTATGTGTCTTCTTTATTATAGCCATACTAGTGGGTGTGAAGTGACATTTCATTGTGGTTTTGGCTTGTATTTCCCTAGCTAATAATGTTGAGCACCTTGTCATATATTTAGTATTTATTTGTACATCTTCATTGGAGAAACATCTTTTCAAATTCATTGCCTGTTTTTCAATTGGATTGTTTGTTCTTATTTTATTACTGAGTTGTAAGGGTGTGTGTGTGTGTGTGTGTGTGTGTGTGTGTGTTCTGAAAGGAATTCCTTTACCTGATACGATTTGCAAGTATTTTGTTCCATTTTGAGTGTTGTCTTCTTTCTTGTGTTTTTTAAAAAAAATAAGTTTTAAATTTTGACGAAGTCTTTTCATCTATTTTTTTCTTTTGCAGTTTGTGCTTTTGGTGTCATAGCCAAGAAACTATGCTGGATCAAAGGTCACAAAGATTTATTCCTGTGTTTCATTCAAAGAGATACATAGTTTTAGCTCATAGGTTGACGATCCATTTTGAGATGATTTTTATATATAGTGTGATATAAGAGCCCATCATTATTTTGCATGTGAATATCCAGTTGTCACACATCATTTGTTGAAAATGCTCTCTTTTCCTTATTTTTTTTTAATTAGACCATATATGCATGTGTTTATTTCTGGGGCTCTAAGTTATATTCCATTGACCTGTATGTCTATTCTGATTTCAATACCACACTGTCTTAATTATGTTGCTTGTTATTAAGTTTTGAAATCAGAAGTATGAGTCCTTCTCATACCTTTTTCCTTCTTTTAAAGATGGTGTTAATTATTCTGGGTCCTTTGCATTTCTATCTGAATTTTAAGAGCAGCTTGTCAATTTCTGCTGAGAGAGAGAGGGAGAGAGAGAGAGAGAGAGCGCACTAGCTGGGATTTTGATAAAGACTGCAACAAATCTGTAGAACAATTTGGGATTATTGCCATCTTAACTCTCTTAAGTCTTCCAGTCCATGAACATGAACATGAACATGAACATGGAATTCCTTTCTATTTATTTAGGTCTTTTAATATTTCCTTCAACAATGTTTTGTGGGTTTTAGTGTACACTTTTTTGTTAGATTTATTCCTAAATATTTTATTTGTTTACTTATTTTAAATTTCAACTTTTAGATACAGAGGTACATGTACAGCTTTGTTACATACTCATGGAAGTTTTTCTACCCATGCCCCCTCCCTCTGTCGCCTCTCTAGTAGTGCACAATGTCTATTGTTCCTGTGTTTATGTTCATGTGTGCTCAGTGGTTAGCTCCCACTTACAAATGAGAACATGTGGTATTTGGTTTTCTGTTTCTGCATTAATTTGCTAAGGATTTTGGCCTCCAACTCTGTCCATGTTGCTAAAAGGACATTATTTCACTTTTTATGGCTGTATAGTATTCTACAGCATATATGAACCACATTTTCTTTATCCAATCCACCCTTGATGTGCACCTAGGTTGATTGCTATTGTAAATTGCACAGTGATGAACATATAAATACATGTGTTTTTTGGTATAATGATTTATTTTCCTTTGGGTATATACCCAGTCATGGGATTGCTGCATCAAATGGTTGCTTTAAGTTATTTGAGAAATCTCCAAACTACTTTTTACAGTGGCTGAACAAATTTACATTCCCAACAACAGTGTGTAAGTGTTCCCTATTCCCTGCAGCCACACCAGCATCTGTTGTTTTTTGACTTTTTAATGATAGCCATTTTTGACTTTTTAATAATAGCCATTCTAACTGGTGTGGGGTGGTACCTCATTGTGGTTTTGATTTGTATTTCTCCGATAACTAGTGATGTGGAGCATTTTTTCATATGTTGGTTGGTCACTTGTATGTCTTCTTTTGAAAAGTGTCTGTACATACCCCTTGACCATTTTTAAGGGGATTATTTGTTTTTGTTTATTGATTGAAGTTCCTTATAAATTCTAGATATTAGATCTTTGTTGGATGCATAGTTAGTGAATATTTTCTTCCGTCCTGTAGGTTATCTATTTACCCTGTTGATTGTTTATTTTGTTGTGCAGAAGGTCTTTAGTTTAATTAGGTCCCATTTGTCAATTTTTGGTTTTGTTGCAATTGCTTTTGGGCACTTATCCAAAATCTTTTTGCCAAGGCTGACGTTGATAGAAGTATTTCCTAGATTTTCTTCTAATATTTTTATATTTTGAGATCTTACATTTAAATTTTACTTATCTTGAGTTAATTTTCTATACAGTAAATGTAAGGGTCTAGTTTCATTCTTCTGCATATGGCTAGCCAGTTATCCCAGCACAATTTATTGAATAGGGAGTCCCTTCCCCATTGCTTGTTTTTGTCAGCTTTGTTGAAGATCAGATGGTGTAGATGTGCAGCTTTATTTTGATGCCTTGTAAATGGAATTGTGCTCTCAGTTTCATTTTTGGATTGTTCATTTCTGGTGCATAGAAATGCAAATGTTTTTGTATATTGATCTTGTATCCTACAATTTGGTGAGTTCATTTATTAATTCTTAAATTTCTGTGTGGATTCCTTGGAATTTTCTAAGTACAAGATAAAGTTATCTACAAATAGAAATGGTGTTACTTATTCCTTTCCAGCTGGGGTGGCTTTATTTCTTTTTCTTGCCTAATCGCCCTCATTAGAATATCAAGTACTATGTTGACTAGAAGTGGTGAGAGTGGACATATTTGTTTTATTCCTGATCTTACAGGAAATGTTTTCAAGTCTTTCCTCTTTAAGTATGGAGTTAGCTGTGGGTTTTTTCATAGATACCCTTTATCAGGTTGAAGAAGTTCTCTTCTTTCCTAGTTTGTTCATTGTTTTTAACAAGATAAGATGCTAGATTTTCTCAAATGCTTTTTCTGCATTTATTGAGATGATCACATGGAGTTTGTCCTTTATCCTATTAATATGGTGCATTACATTTATTGTTTCATATGTTGAATCAACCTTGCATTCCTAGGATAAATTTCACTTTGTCATGATGTATAGTCTTTTCCATATGTTGCCAAATAAAGTTTGTTGAGAACTTTTACATCTCTATTTATAAAGGTATACTGGCTTGTCATTTTCCTTTCTTGAAGTCTTGGTTTTGGTGCCAAGGTAATACTGGCCTCATAGAATGAGATGGGAAGTGTTCTTCTTCTCCTTTCTTTTGAGGGGGTGAAGAATTTGTGTCCTATAAACGTATTTGGCAGAAGTCACAGAATAAGCTATCCGAACCTGGGCTCCTCTTTGTGGAACATTAAAAAAAAATATTATGTGGCCGGGCGCGGTGGCTCAAGCCTGTAATCCCAGCACTTTGGGAGGCCGAGACGGGCGGATCACGAGGTCAGGAGATGGAGACCATCCTGGCTAACACAGTGAAACCCCGTCTCTACTAAAAATACAAAAAACTAGCCGGGCGAGGTGGCGGCGCCTGTAGTCCCAGCTACCCGGGAGGCTGAGACAGGAGAATGGCGTGAACCCGGGAGGCGGAGCTTGCAGTGACCTGAGATCTGGCCACAGCACTCCAGCCTGGGTGACAGAGCGAGACTCCATCTCAAAAAAAAAAAAAAAAAAAAAAAAAAAAAAAAAAAATTATCACTACTAATTGAATTGCTTTACTTGTTACAGGGTATTCAGATTTTCTATTTTTCTTGAATCAGTTTGGGTAGCTTGTTTCTTTCTTGAAATTTGTTCATTTCATCTAGTTTATCTAATTTGTTGGCATATAACTTCTCATAATATTCCTCTATAATACTTTGTATTCCACAGGTTGGTAATAATGTCCCCTCTTTCATTTGTGATTTGATCCATGTGTTTCAAGGAAAAGTTTGTGTCCCCAGGAGTATTCCTCCATAAAAACAACACCTCCAGAAAATTCCATCTGAGACAAATTTCAACAGTTACAACGTTACAACAGTTACAAAGACAAATTTAAAGCCAAAATGTCTCTGGTGTAATTTGTGGTAAATGATAGCTTGTATTCAGACTAGACTTGATCATCACTGCTCAAAAAATGTCCTTTAAAAATTATGCAAATTTTGATACATCACCCATCATCCATTATACCTGTCCTCCAAAGTCTTAAAGTATTTTAGAAGTTCAATTAAGGCTTATCTTTTATTAGTATTTTCAAGTTTTCTCAGCAGCAGTTCATAGAGCGTACTAAACAAAATTAAGCAGCCACACAAAACTTGTCCAAAATCCAAACACAAATGCAGTAATTTTAGATAAGGTTTTGTCATTTGTGGCAAATAAAATGATAAATACCAATAAAATGCACATCCTATCCCATAAGTAACATAAAATCTAGTATTTCTTTTGGTGTGGCAACTGCAATAAACTGGAATACAAACACAGAATAAGGAAATTCATAAGAAAGGCACTGTGTCACATGAAATTCACATAAGTGAAGTCCTCCACAAAAAGCGTATTACAGAGACAAACCCTTTTCCCAGCTAAAGGTTGGGAGAGAGAGAACAGCTGGGAGTCTCTGAGATCACCACCGCCACTGGAGCTAGCAAAGGGAGACAAAGGTACTAAGATGATTTCTGCTCTCTGGTAGGAGAGCAGAAGGTCCTCCTCTGTGTTGGGCTGCACTCTGCTTCCTTCTGCCTTGAGAATCTGAGAAGTCTTCTGGGATAGCCGAGCATTTAAGATGCCAGCCTCAGAGTAGGTCATTCTGGTTTGCCCTATGCCATGTGGTAAGGAGCCAGTCAGCCTGCCCATTTGAGAAAGGCCTGCTGTTTCTGGAGTGAAGTCTGCCTAATTCTGGAGTGAAATATTAGCAGGACCTTTGCAGCACCACAGATCTAAATTCACGTTCTCCACTTGGATCAGTAATAAAAGTACTATAGTATTATTAATTCTCTGTTTGACTCCTCTATTTCCCAATTTGATCTGAACTTAAAAGAAGAAGAAAGGATTGTTATGTCTTGAGCTCCTAAAACTCCAACTCAAAGCTTTCATTGCAGTATTCTCAAGAAGTGACAGGCTGCATAAATAGCAGATTTTTAAAAGGAAATTCCTTCTAGAACTTTCAAATTTTGGTTATTATCTGCCTGAGAGCTTGGAGGTAGACCTCCCTAGAGAAATGGCACACAGAGTTTGGGGCCTGACTTCAGATTTCCAGAACCAGATGATCATGCTCCCTAATAAAAAAAAAAAAAAAAAAAGAAAAAGGTCCCATGTCAGGTAGTGATGGACTGAGAGGATGGGCCGGGGATTAGGGGAGGAACCAAGAGGGACTGATTAACAAAAATTACATCTTTGGAAGCTGGAGAATTCACCACAAGCAAGCACTAACAGCAAGTTAGACTTTGACCCACTGTGTCGCCTTTAATGTCGTATTAGATTTAATTCTTCGGCAGGTGTAGCTGAATGAATTTGCTTAATACTTTCTTCCCAGGAAGGATAGCAAAGACTAGTAATAACTGAAAGATCTGGCCAGATATGGTGGGTCATGCCTGTAATCCCAGCAATTTGGGAGGCCAAGGTGGGTGGATCACTTAATCTCAGGAGTTCAAGATCAGCCTGGGCAACACGGTGAGACCTCATCTCTACAAAAAAAAAAAAAAAAAAAAATACAAAAATTAGCCAGATGTGGTGATGTGTGCCTGTATTGCCAGCTACTGGGGCGACTGAGGTGGGAGGATTGCTTGAGCCCAGGAAGTCGAGGCTGCAGTGGGCCCAAGATTGTGCCACTGTACTCCAGCCTGGGTGACAGGGAGACCCCATCATAAAAAATTGAAAATAAAATAAAATACTACTACTATTAATAATAATAATACCTGAAAGATCCAAACCTTAAGATTGTAAAGAAAAGTCAGTCTGAGAGGGAAATTTTCTCTAATTTCTGAAACACTGAACCACCACTATGAGTAGAGGACAGATGGTCCAATAAAAGGAGCAGGAGCTGGAGGACTATTAGAGGAGGCAGCCAAGCTACAGCAAAGCTGTTGAGACAGCAGGTAAGATGAGGAAACTGTAATGGCCACTAGGAACAAAACAAATCCATTTAGACTCCACAGAAAGATAATAAAGCTGCAGGTCTGAAGGACAATCCGGTTGTATATTCAGAGTTAAAAAAATCACCATCCAGGCCAGGCGCGGTGGCTCACACTTGTAATCCCAGCACTTTGGGAGGCCGAGGAAGGCAGATCACGAGGTCAGGAGATCGAGACCATCCTGGCTAACACGGTGAAACCCCGTCTCTACTAAAAATACAAAAAATTAGCCAGGTATGGTGGCGGTTGCCTGTCGTCCCAGCTACTTGGGAGGCTGAGGCAGGAGAATGGCGTGAACCTGGGAGGCAGAGCTTGCAGTGAGTGGAGATCTCGCCACTGCACTCCACCTGGGGCAACAGAGCAAGACTCCATCTCAAAAAAAAAAAAAAAAAAATCACCATCCAAAGCTTTTATTGTTGCAGACCGAGAGGTGGGAACACCATGCAGGTAGAGGTGGGTTGAGGATAATGGAAGAGAAACAGAGCCAGCTAGAATGTAACTGTCAGAGGCATTCAAATCAGAATGACTCCATCTTGAATAGGGGCTGGGTAAAATGAGGCTGAGACCTATGGGGCTATATTCCCAGGAGGTTAGGCATTCTCAGTCACAGGATGAGATGAGAGGTTGGCAGGACTGGTATCACAAGCTATAGGTCATAAAGACCCTGCTGAATGTGGTAAAGAAGCCGGCCAAAACCAATATGGTGATGAATATGACCTCAGGCTGTCCTCACTGCTCACTATATGCTAATTACAATACATTAGCATGCTAAAAGACACTCCCACCAGCACCATGACAGTTTACAAATGCCATGGCAATGTCAGGAAGTTACCCTGTATGGTCTAAAAGAGGGAAATCCCTGCCTCTTTCCCAGAAAACTCATGAATAATCCACTGCTTATTTGGTATATAATCAAGAAATAATCATAAAAATAGCCAACCATCAACCCTTGGTGCTGCTTTGTGTATGGAGTAGGCATTCTTTTGTTCCTTTACTTCTTTAATAAAGTTGCTTTCACTTTACTCTACGGACTTGCCCCCAGTTCTTTCTTGCAGATCCAAGAACCCTCTCTTGGGGTCTGGATAGGGACCCATTTCTGCTAACATATATCATGTTCCTTTTGTTAACCTCTGTATAATTCAGTGCCTGATATTCCTAGCCCATAGTAGTTAAACAATAAATATTTGTTGAATAACTAATTGGAAGAATGAAACACATGGGGGTTGGATATGTTTTCACTTAGTACAATACCAACTGTGAATCGTGCTGTATACAACCAATGAGTATCATCTCAACCCATGAGACATGCCATTCATTCAGTCATTTAGTCCATAAACAGTAACTGAGCATTTGCTAGGTTCCAGGTACAGGATACTAGACCCTTGGGAAAAAGTGACTAGTTTTTCTGTCCTGAAAGAGTTTGGAGACTAGTAGTAGAAGAAATATATATATATATATATTTCTTTTTTTTTTTTTTGAGACGGAGTCTGGCTCTGTCGCCCAGGCTGGAGTGCAGTGGCCGGATCTCAGCTCACTGCAAGCTCCACCTCCCAGGTTTACGCCATTCTCCTGCCTCAGCCTCCGGAGTAGCTGGGACTACAGGCACCCGCCACCTTGCCCGGCTAGTTTTTTGTATTTTTTAGTAGAGATGGGGTTTCACCGTGTTAGCCAGGATGGTCTCAATCTCCTGACCTCATGATCCACCCATCTCGGCCTCCCAAAGTGCTGGGACTACAGGCTTGAGCCACCGTGCCCGGCCAGAAATATGTTTTTTTAAAAAAATTAAGTTTCATACAATATTTTAGGTGCTATCAGAACTACACCAATTTTATATGTAAAATGTTTATTTACAAACAGAATGCTTGTTCCTCACTACCACAAGGAAAAATTAGCATTCAGACAAAAAATTTTCTCAGCAAGGTAATTTTACTTTCTGCAGAAAGGGTGCTCCTTGCAGATGGAACAATGGTGAGAGCACACCTGAACAATGGAGGGAAGCAATTTTTATCCCTTACGCAGCTTGTTCTTGCTACTGTGTCCTGTCTCTGTTGGCTGGAGCCAGACAGCACAGTCTAAAGTAAAACCTGACTGGCTAATAATTTAAAACTTTTCTAAATAGGTAAAAGCAATGGAAAGACAAAGGAAAAGAGGAAGTTGCTTCCAAAAGGACTTAGAAAAGTAATAATATTCCTAAATAAGAAAGGGGCATAGGCTGTGAGCTGAGACATGTCTGTGAGCATGTCCAGCACAAATATTTTGGTTAAAGTACAAGGACATATAATGTACTTATTCCTTTATGTCTAATAACTACATAGGATAGGGCTTAACAGAGAGTTAATAGCACAAAGCAAGGAGAATTGAAGGACGTTAGTCTTTAAAAGAAACTATTATTTCTAACACTTATGATTTATTCTTTAACCAGAAGGGAAACTCTGAAGAAGAAACTTTCTACTTTCTACACCCAGTTATCCTACTCACCCCACACATCCCAAGCTCCAAGGTGTGAACCAGCTGGGCCTGCTCTCTGCTAGGCTTTCCTGACAAAGTAGGGAAACCAGACAGACATGATGGAAGAAGTATTACAGTTTCATGAAATAGCTTCTTCTAGAAGGCAAGAGACAGCTTTGCTGTGGCCCCATGTTTGAAATAGGCTATATAAAGTTATATATATATATATATATGTTTTTTTTTTTTTTTAGACTGAGTCTTGCTCTGTCACCCAGGTTAGGGTGCAGTGGCCCACGATCTTAGCTCACTGCAACCTCCACCTCCTGGGTTCCAGCAATTCTACTGCCTCAGCCTCCCTAGTATCTGGGATTACAGGCGCCCGCCACCACACCCGGTTAATTTTTGTATTTTTAGTAGAGACGGGGTTTTGTCATTTTGGCCAGGCTAGTCTTGAACTCCTGACCTCAAGTGATCCGCCTGCCTCGGCCTCCCAAAGTGCAGGGATTACAGGCATGATCCACTGCGCCCTGCCAAAGTCATAATTATTTTAAACAGAGGCTTTCACGGGATTTATAAAGCGCACCTTGTTCTTTTTGGCTCATTCCCCCTTCCCCCTAACCCTTCACTTTCACTTCACTGACTGGATGAACTGTGAGGAGGACACAGTTAAGGGCTTTGAAAATTCAAGAATAAAGAAAAGTCCTGCCTTCACGCAGCTCGCACTGTAAGGAGGTTTAATCAGGGATGATAATTCAAAATAACTCGCTTTTAATCACCAGTACAGATAGTGTCAGTAAGCCCGCCTGGGGCGCTGCTCTCCAATCCCCGCCGGGGCCTGCGCCCAGCAGCCTACCGGAGGCGTGGCCGGAGGGCAGGCGCCAGGGCGGAAGGCGGGGCCGTTCTAATTCCCTGGGGGTAGCTAATGGCCATGCCTGGAGGCGAAGCTTTTCAAAATGACTAACATGGAAAACCGCCAATGACAATGGAATCTGGCTGAACTGTGGGGAGCAGGAGTCTTAAGCGTTCGCGTGTTGTCGGGGCAGAAGGGGCTCAAGAAGGGGATGCTCAGGGCAATAGCTTTTTAACGAATCTGTAAGAAAATGTTCCAATATTTTAATAGCTAGTACAGCCATACCGGTGCATACAGTCCAGATCGATAGATACTGGTTCAGATACAGTGGCTATCTGTTCTTTTGCCTGCCAGGAGCAGTTTCTCTGAAGAAATGTTTTTTCCATGTATATAATCATGTAATTCAAACAGGAGCTGCCGTTTACTTGCAGACCTCTTAAGTGACAGTGTTTGGTCTGGCCAGGGTAGGTACGGGTCACAAGTTGCTGGGACTATTCTTTATTCGTCCTCATTACTAAGCTCAGTGTCTGGAATAGAATTAGGCACTCGATAGAATTGTTTAAGAATGAACGGACACAAACCTTTAACTACTGCTTCTTTTGATCTCACTTGTAAAATTTCTGCAACTGTGTGACTGCTGTGATGGAAAGTCTTATCCTATTTAGGCAGCTTAATATAAGTTGATTTAGATATGTGCATTTCACGATTTCTTTGATAAGTTTCAAGAATTTGCTGGCAGCTGTAACGATGACATTCAACGCTTATGTTTACCTTTTTTTTTTCCTAGTACAGCGTTTACAAACTCCAAGAATTTTATCCATTTCACAGGTGGTTGTCAGATTTAGGGCAAAGGACATACGAGGGCTTTATACATTTTAAAGTTCGGTACAAATGTTTGCCGATACTCTTGTTTAATTAAATGTAAAATAATTGAGAACCTTCCATGTACTTACCGATCACAGTGTTAGCCATTATTACACAGTACTATATTGCTCCAAGAATCAAAGGGCAGCAGCTTAAAGGCAACACTTGGATGTGAATGAGATGAAGCTGATCAAGTCAGAAGGAAAAGGAGCTCAGATGCCAGAGTTCCCAAGGTCTGAATAGTGGGCAGTTTCAGAGACAACTCTAGTTTTCTCCTGATGGCTGAAATTATTAGCGGCCTAAGATCACTATCCTTTTCCTGGAATCAATTGTGTTTGAAGGGTGCCAGAGTCATCTAGTGTGTTTAGAAAGGATCAAAGTAAGAGGTGTGAGTATGAATGTTGTTGTTCCAAGAAATAATTGCTCCAGGGTGACTCCATGCTTTTATTAGTTTTTTTTTTTTTTGGGTGTGTGTGTGTTTTGGTTGTAAGTAACAAACTAACTCAAAAGTAGCCTAAGCAGGAAAAAGAGGGAATTTGTTATAAGGAAGCAATAATGTTTGAATGGCAAGAATGTATATGGGCCTTGGGAAAAGCCTAGAGTCAGAAACTGAAAAAAGATTTGGATTCTTACTCCGAATTTGCTTCTCGGCACACACCTACTACATTCTTCTCTCTCTGCTTCTCTAATCAACATGGCAGTCTGTATCTTTAGTTAAAATATTTGTATCATTAATTCTTCATTACTCAAATGACCATGATTTGAGGCTGTGAAGAAGGCATGTCCTTGTTGAGTGGGAGAAAGGGAAATTAGAACAACTTATATCTATGGGCTATTTTAAATGTAAGGTACTATGATTCTACTAACTTAAACTCCCATATACACAAGGATTCACTTCCATTCCACTTTCTGTCTCTGTTAATAGCACAATTGTATTTTTTTTGTCTTATTTATTCTAGTCCTTCATCTTTAATGTGGAGTCAATCACTAGGTCTTACTGGGTTTTGGTCTCAAAAGTCTATCGTTAAATAATATTAGTTTTCTTAGTAGCATAATTCACAATTGCAAAGATGTGGAACCAACCTAAGTGCCCGTCAACTAATGAATGGATAAAGGAAATGTGATACAGACACACACACACACACACACACCATGGAATACTACCCAGCCATAAAAAGGAATGAAATAATGTCTTTGCAGTAACTTGGATGGAGCTGGAGGCCATTACTCTAAGTGAAGTAACTCAGGAGTGGAAAACCAAAAATCGTATGTTCTCACTTAAGTGAGAGCTAAGCTTTGAGTACACAAAGGTATACAGAGTGATATAATGGACTTTAGAGACTTAGAAGGTGGAGGATGTGAAGGGACCTAGGGATAAAAAACTACTTTTTAAGTATAATGTACGCAACTTGGGTGATGGGTGCACTAAAATCTCAGCATTCAACACTATATAATTCATCCATGTAACAAAAACCCACTTGTAACCCAAAAGCTCTTGAAATAAAAATCTTTTTAATAAAGAAAATGCCACACAAAAAGAATATTAATTTTCTTCTAATGCTGAAGGCCAATATAAGAGGTAACAAAAGCCTGAGCTCTTTAGTTAATGGGTACAAGTTAAGACAGAATCACATCAGGATTTGAAGTTGAATCTGAGCTCAAATCCTGTTCCCATCACTGTGAGCTCTCTGAGGCTTTCCTCTCAACTACAAACTGGAGATACAATACTAAACAGGCTTACTGGGTTGCTTAACTAATATCTAGAATATACTTAACAGTGTTTCCATTAATGCGAGAACTAACTGTAAGCACTTAGTAAAGAGTAGTCATTATTAAGTAATGATAAATAAAAGCATTTGTATGATTCTTTTTTTAGCATATGAAACCCTTGCACCTAGATTTTCTCGTCTAATATTCATTAAAACCCTGAAAGGCCGATAATATCCCCACTTTAGAGATGGGGACACCAAAGAACAAAGAGATGGGAACACCTAGATATATCAGAGATCCTAGCTTTTTTTTGCTCTGTCTCCCCGGCTGGAGTGCAGTGGGGCAACCTCGGCTCACTGCAAGCTCCGCTTCCCGGATTTACGCCATTCAACTGCCTCAGCCTCCCGAGTAGCTGGGACCACAGGCGCCCGCCACCGCGCCCGGCTAATTTTTTGTATTTTTAGTAGAGACGGGGTTTCACCCTGTTAGCCAGGATGGTCTCGATCTCCTGACCTCGTGATCTGCCCGCCTCGGCCTCCCAAAGTGCTGGGATTACAGGCATGAGCCACCGCGCCCGGCCTGATCCTAGCTTTTTGTAGGCTGACTGACCTAGGTGGTAAAAGATGTCCTGTACTTGTTCATTTATTCACACATACAACAAATATTTATTGACTTCTCACCATAAACTATTTAAGGAGCCTGGTGGGGATGCCGCATAAACAAACAAGCAAAAATAGACAAAAATCTTTGTTCAGAAATATATAAATATAGAAAATTTTATAGAATATATAACATAGAAAATAGAAAAAAATATGAAAATAGCCTACTTTTCAGGGTTTTCCTTTTTTTACATACCCTTCATGGTTAACGGTTAATGGTCAATGGGTAGTACCCATTAACTCCCACCCTCCTTCCCAGCTATCTCCCAAGACTTAGTTTCAGGAACTAGAAAATTCTGATTCAGCTTGGGTGCAATGCCCCTAAAAGGGCGAGGCTTATTCGAAGCCCCAAATTCAGAAAAGCCAGCCAGACCTTGGAAGTTTAAGAAGGTGGAGGGCAGATCGCGGAACCAGTGTTCTGATAGTTGTGGTTCTCTGAGGGAAGCCAATTCTAGGGACCGGTAGTGGAAAGCTCTTGCGCTGTTTCCGGCCACCTCAGCGGGAAGCGGAGACGCAAGCAGCTGGATCTCCGGTAACTGAGACATAGGGAATAACTGTTGTCGCGGCGGAAGAAGTGAGGACGACGCCAACGGCCTTCCGGGCCAGTGTTGGATCCCTGTAATTTGTGAAGATGGTGTTGCTAACAATGATCGCCCGAGTGGCGGACGGGCTCCCGCTGGCCGCCTCGATGCAGGAGGACGAACAGGTGAGCTGCTTACTAGATCCCCGCGACCCCAAGGCTGTGCCAGCGCGCTTTGCCCTCAGCATCGGATTCCTTCCTAGGGCCGAGAGACCTTTGTGACTTCCCGGGCACTCCCGACCTCTCTGAAGTGCTGTTTTATCTTTTGGTGTGGGAGAGACTACCGGTGAGAGGAATCTTTCCTGAAGGAGGAGTTCAGATTTTTGTGTTACCTGTTTCTCTTTAGAAAAACGCTCTGGAGAAGTGATAGCTTTGGTTGATTGTGATCACCCAGTGTTCTTTGACTCTTTAGGGACTTTGTTAAAAATCAGGATTTCTAATTTTCTGCTGCTAATAGGACTGCTGACGGATAAATCCTGGGACAAATCAGCCAAGTTCTTCAACTCTATAACGTGGCACCTGATCCTTGACCTAGCTTGCTGACATCTTTTGAAAGTGGGTGAGGTAATACTGCCACATAAAAGCACTTGTTAAAAGTTCAGTACAGCACATTCTTTCAGGATTATTCCCAGTTCCCACCTTCTCCAATACGCCGTACCACATTCCTGCAATACATTGTAACTTATTTTTTTGTCTTTCAATAACTTGAGTTTCCTAGCGGGCAAACGACGGATCTGAATCATCTCTGTGTTATTCATACCTTTTACAATGGCTGCTTTATGCTAGTAGGTGCTCAAAAATATATTGAATTGATTGAAAACAGCAATAACTCCAGGTGTCTTAAAAAAAGCTGTTTTGTGTTTTAGAATCACAGTGGAAATTTCTGAAGACAAGTTTCTGGAGCAAGCTTGGGAGGTTCTGAAGACAAAACTGACAATGGAATTTATATAATTTGTTTAAAGTGATCAATTTTATTTTACTTTTTCATACAGTCTAAGTAGTGTTTTAAAACCTTGAGCCTTAAAAAAAGATGAGATATAGAAAAAAATAGGTTGCACATTTCTTCTATTGGACTTTTCATTCATATATTAATGCAAAAAAATTTTTATTGAGCACATCAAATGTGCCAGGCATAGTGTTAATGCAGGGGGTTAGAGTACACAGTCTCTACCTTTGTGGAGCTTACAGTCTAGTGGAAAAATCAGATAACCAACATACTATTAAAATGTAGTTTAACTGCTAAGGAGAAGGAAGAAGGTTTTGTCGAACATGGAAAATGTATCTAAGTTGGTTTTAGGAAATCAGGAAAGTCTACCCAGAAGGTATGACATTAAGGTAACAGTAGGATCCAGTAGTAAGGAACTATTCTCTTTAGTTATATGCCTTTTTAGGTTTGATTTGGAAATACATTTACTTTCACTTTTAGGAGAGTGGTGATACAGATAATAAAGTGGCAGGTCATGCTAAGTGAAATAAATTCTATTCATTACATAAAAACAAAGTCTAATCTTTGAAATAAACTGTGAACAATTTAACATACCCTGATTTGCTAATGTGAAATGTTTTTCAGGAATGTTCTAGGACCATCCTGCAGAAGGAATGTAATTGTTCCAGTGAACCTAGGAATATGATTTGAACAAAGTAGATAGTGTAGGGAAATATCCTTGAAGGATGTGTAGTTTGACTAAAAAATAGTTTTCCTATAGTGTGGGTGGGTGTGTGTTGGGGGTAGCAGGGATGGAATCTGGTCAATTTTTAAACTATGGCATTGAATTCCAGTGTGGGCAAAGAATACAAAGTGAACTCGAAAGTCTACTTCATATTAGTGGCCCTTACTCTCTGACGTGATACTTTTTGAAAAATTAATTGATTTACTGTTAATTCTAAATTTGGTATTGATTTCATATTGGTTTATCAAGATGGATTGCTTTGTTTAATTGACAAGGAAAGAAATTTTACACACAAATATTTTTGTGATTGTAGTGCCATAATATTTTCCCTTAGGAGTTTTGACTTTGAATAATAAAGTTTGCCTAAACTTTTAATGTCTGTAAAAATCTGAATCTTAGACTTAATTTACTATTTTAATAGTATACATAACATTTATAGAAGTGCCTACTACATACCAAACACTGTGCTAAGCCTATAAAGTACATTTTTAAATTTAATCCTCATACTACCATATTAGAATAGGTACTATTAAAATCTCCAATTATAGATAAGGAAGCTCTGAGGTTTAGAGAATATAGATCGCTTGCCTAAATTCACTCAGCTAATAAGTGGCATAATGAAATTTTTCATCAGGGTTTGTCACCTTGGCACTGTTGACATTTGGGGATGGATAATTCTTTGTTCTTGGGAACTGTCCTGTATATTGTGTGGGAGGTCCAGCAATAATCCCTGGCCTCTACCCTCTAGATGCCAGTAGTACCACCACCCTTCCCCACTTCGTTTGTTTGTGTGGCAACAAAAATATTTCTAGACATTGCTAAATGTCCCATGGGGGCAAAATCATCCCGACTGAGTCCCAGTGATTTTTATTAAGTATTGTCTGAGTCGACTAGAGCTTTAGTGCCTAACCACTGTACTTTACTGCCTTGTTCTAAGGCCTTTTCATGATGCCTTAACCTCTTAGGAGTCCAGGAATAACTTTTTAATAAACAGGTATCTCAACCTAACAGTTTTATATTTAAGCACCTTAATTGTCCAGACCAAATAATTCAATGTATCTTCATTTTTGTTTGTTTTTGTTTTCTTATCAGTGTACTTTCAATATTTATACTGATAATAGATATCATATTTTAGGTATTTACTGGGTGCCTGTACAACCTGCCGTATTACCGAAGATGGATATTCAGATAATACAATAGAGAGTAAAATTCACAAAATAATGTAGACAGAGTATTTTATACAGGGTGTTTCCTCTGGGTTTAACTGAAAATTTAGACTTAGGGCAGGAAGAGAGATGAGCTTTTCTTCTCAAATGTGGACTCCCTAACTGATATCCTGTTTATCTTTTTTCTTCATTCCTTTTATGGTACGTTTCTCCTTTTAGGATTTTTGCAATTTCTTTATCTACCTTTCTGTTCTGCCTCAAAATTATTGTATTTTCTTTCATTTTCCTCTGGCATCGTGAAGGGCAGTCCAGACTTGAAGAAAGTATTAGATCTAACCAAATAGGCAGCAAGAAGCTCCAGGAAAGCAGATAACATGTTGTACAGTTAAATAGTCTCACGCTCCCAATCACTGAGGGTTGATTAATCCACTTAACTGTAATTGCTTTTAGAGGAAAGTAGTTGATTCTTGGTGCTGCTGGTCTTTGACCAGCTGAGTTCAGTGGGTATTTAAAAATGGTAAGAGCTATGAAGGCAAAAGTTATTATTTGATACAACTAGTTGTTCAGCAGTCCCAGGTGACAGCACCAAAAAGTATTGTGGTTGTGTGTCAAGTTACTACCTTCTACCTTTTGTAATATATAGATCCATATCCTAAATTTGCTATTGGATAACCTCAAATTTGTTTCACAGTTTTTCCAATTATTCCAATCCGCTGCATTATTGGATTACTAATAGATATCTTATAATTATATCATATACAAATTTCATTAATCTTTTCTAGATGAAGTAGAAAACAGAATGAGGACATCTAAATATTTTTAGGTGGACTGGCTAACTGTTGGCCCTTTGTGACTTTGATCTTGAAAGCAAACTAAAGGTCAGTATGTAAAACAGTGGTTATGTTGTTTTGTGAGATCCAGAGCAGAGCTGCCCCATGGTTTCTTGAGCATTTCCAATGAATTAGAATTACATAGTAAGACTTCACCTAAAAGTTGGATCTACTATTGAAACAATTTCAATTATAGAGTTCGGATAGCATAATGCTTAGGAGTAGGGGGTCCAGGGCCAGATTGCCTGCTTTCAGATCCTAGTTCCTCCCTTTTTAGCTTAGAGTCTAAAAAGTTTGACTTCTCAAGTAAAAAATTGGCCTAATAATTCTAATCACCTCATGAAGTTTAAACGAGTTAAATAATGTAAAATGTTCAGAACAGTGCCTGGCAGAAAGTGAACACTTAATAATTTCATATGGTCATTTCTGAAGAATCTTTTCTAATTCCATCTTGCCTTTCTTTTTTTTTTTTTTTTTTTGAGATGGAGTCTCACTCTGTTTCCCAGGCTGGAGTACAGTGGTGTAATATCGGCTTACTGCAACCTCTGCTCCCCAGGTTTAAATGATTCTCCTGCCTCAGCATCCTGAGTAGCTGGGATTATAGGCGCCTGCCACTACACCTGGCTAATTTTTGTATTTTTGGTTGAGATGGCATTTCAGCATCTTGGCCAGGCTGGTATTGAACTCCTGACCTCGTGATCCACCTGCCTTGGCCTCCCAAAGTACTGGGATTACAGGCGTGATCCCCCATGTCCAGCCTCATCTTGCCTTTCTTAAAAGTTCACAGATCAGAATTGCATCTAATCAATACACTGGATGCAAATACATAATGAATGAATGATTTTTCACATTACAAAATTAATTTGTGCATATTAGAGAAAGGTCAGTAAATACATAAAAGCAAAATGACCAAAATGTTAACAGTGTGTATTAGCTATAATCTGTACTCGAATTATATCCATTTTGGTGGATGACCTTAAACATATGTATGTGTGTATAACATTAAATAATAGGTAATATCGTAAGACTGTTTCACCTAATTCTTTCCACTTAACAGTATTTAATGAATATTTTCTCATATCATTAAACTCTATACAGCATTGTTTTAATGGCTGCATAGTATTCCATTATATGAATATGCCAGAAAGAGTATTGCTTAACCAAGAAGATTGTGCTAGCATTGTGTTCTAATGCTAACTGAACCAGCATGGTAAGATGTTGGTTGGCATACCATAATCCCTATAAGTACATCCCCAGTGTTGTATATTGGCAGTCTTTACATTGCTGTTTGCAAATTCCTGAAATTGCAGAATGCTTTTGGCCAGTTTCTCATTAGGTGATACAGTTGTTAGTCTTTCTCTCAGGTTACAGTAATGTTTACAGTGCCTCTTGTAAAGTCAAAGGATTTGTACCAATCTGAGTGACAATTTTTTCCATGTTTCTTCAACTAGTCCTTTTAAGCAAAAAACTTATATTTAACACTGGTGGTTGCAGTTATGTAAAAAATACTGATGTCACAGCCCCACCTCCAAGATGCTGACTTAGTTGGTTTGGTGGTGGAGACTGGGCATAAATAGTTTTATTTTTGAGATTCCCCAAGTGATTCTATTGTGAAGCCAAGGTTGAAAATCACAGATCTATGTTGATATTCTTTCTTGGCACTTTAGTAGCATTCCCAACATTATTTGCATCCCTTTTATCTACTCTTGTGGGTTCAGATCTCTTCAGAATGGCTTTGGGGAAACAAAAAGATTGGTAAGTACCATTCAAATTTAGGAAAATAGAATATTGTGCACTAGTTCTTATTGGCTAAAAGTATATGACAGTATTCACTGTTATTGGCTGACCATATAAGTAGTACTGTTTAATATGATAATTTCAATATAATTATTATAAAGTACTGTTTAATATATAAAACTGTACATATATACGTACAGACATACATATGTTAATATAGAACTATTTCTCAAATATGTAACAAATATATGTCAATAAAACAAATTATTGCCATAACAGTGGTATTAAACAAGATAAATCTACAAACTAGTACCTCAGCTGGACTCTGCCTATCTCCCCTGGTTCACCTCATGCTTATTCACCTTCTTACTCATATTGAAATTTCCGGCTGGGTGCGGTGGCTCACGCCTGTAATCCCAGCACTCTGGGAGGCCAAGGCGGGCGGATCACGAGGTCAGGAGATCGAGACCATCCTGGCTAGCA
The DNA here is from genome assembly GCF_001698545.2 of Rhinopithecus bieti. Classification (NCBI taxonomy): domain Eukaryota; kingdom Metazoa; phylum Chordata; class Mammalia; order Primates; family Cercopithecidae; genus Rhinopithecus; species Rhinopithecus bieti. Next base: position 193,186 of record NW_016827918.1, read on the forward strand.
CAGTGAAACCCTGTCTCTACTAAAAAATACAAAAAATTAGCTGGGCATGGTGGCGGGCACCTGTAGTCCCAGCTAATCAGGAGGCTGAGGCAGGAGAATGGCGTGAATCCAGGAGGCAGAGGTTGCAGTGAGCCGAGATCACGCCGCTGCACTCCAGCCTGGGCGACAGAGTGAGACTCCACCTCAAAAAAAAAAAAATTTCCAGTTCACCATTTTTATATATAGCTTAGAATCTTATTATCCTGTAATTGTACGTTTGCTGATCTGCCACTTTATCATTTTATTATTGCTTCCTTGTTTTTACTATCAACTTAGCAGTACAATATCTACAATTTTAAGATATCACTTTGTACTTTATCAAAGTTAGACCTCAGATCCTGGGAGACCCTAGCATAAATACTTTTCTACTTAAATATTTAGTTATTAAATATCTGCCAAAGGGAGGCTATTCTTTCTATGTAAAATAAATAATTCCAAAATAGAATTATGTCTTTGCATCATATGGCAGTGTCTTAGTCTGGGTTACTATAACAAAATACCATAAACTGGGTGGCTTGTAAACAACAGAAATTGATTTTTCTAGTTCTGCAAGGTGAAGATCAAGCACCAGCAGATTACTGAGGGCCTATTCCTGGTTCATAGATGTCACCTTCTGGCTGTTTCCTCACATGGTAGATGGAGCAAGCTAGCCCTCTGGGGTCTCTTTTATAAAGGTACTAATCGCATTCTGGAGGGCTCTATCTTCCTGACTTAATCACCTCCCAAAGGTCCCACTTCTTCATACCATCACTTTGGGGGGTTAGGATTTCAACATGAATTTTGTGGGGGATACCAGCAAACATTCAGACTATAACTGGATAGCTGGCAGAAAGCTCCCCTTCCCCACATGTGGATGGATAAACAATGTCTATTTGCTTCCCATTCTTTAGGCACTTCCTTTCCCTGTTGGATCTAGTAGATTGGTGATGCATGGTTGTCTTCTTTTGAAATGACACTGCTATTTTTCCAATAGATTTGCCCCCTCTTTTTTAAAAGAATAATTGTAAAATCAGTTAGAAATTGTTCAGGAAAATATTGCCAGTAATTATAACATCTGAATGCTGTTATTTTCATTTTTGTCTGCATATATCCCTCGATATTCAAACTTTTGCTGTCCAAACTTGGGAACCAAATAGATTTATTCAGTAAAGGGTATCTGACATCCTAATCTTTGTGTCTACTCTTGGTCATTTTTGCCTAATTGCAGTCAAAGTGTTCATAATAATTTGCAGTTATGAGTACACACATTTAGTTTTGTTTAAATGCTCAAAACTGTAACACTTGTGGAAGGTTCTCCTGAATATCCAACATAAAAATGAAATTCATCAATCTTGTTTCTAGGATTTTCCCTGAGTATAGCATATGCTGTATAGTTCTGTGCCAGTAACTGCAAATGAAATGGGTTAGGAGGAGAGTACTGTCCTAACAGTGGAAAGAACACTGGATTGAAAGTTAAGAGTGCTCTAAGTGTATTTGAGGTATATGCTTTTGCTTCTTAGCAAATAACAAATGCAGTCATCTTGAAGAAGTAGGGGTTAGGTCTTCCTCTGTACTCTGAAAGTAGGTTGTCTTTCTTTCATTAAAATGAATCTTACTTACCTGTAAATGAAGGACCTCATTCAGAGTGTCCTCATAATATGATGCTTCTCACTAATTGATACAGCTTTTTGTGGAAAATTCTTAAATGAAGATGTCTTCTTTCAGTCTGGCCGGGACCTTCAACAGTATCAGAGTCAGGCTAAGCAACTCTTTCGGAAGTTGAATGAACAGTCCCCTACCAGATGTACCTTGGAAGCAGGAGCCATGACTTTTCAGTGAGTATAATCTTGATTTCTTTATGATCATTTAAGTGTGAAATACAGTAACAGAATGCCTGATAAAAATAATAATTTTTTAAAAGTAAAGATTACTTAAAAATGTAGTCTTTTGGGAGAAGCAACTTCTCTGGCTCTAATTCTACAAAACGGACATCTTGTTTGTTTTTTTCAACATGTTTACAGTAATTTAACCTGTTAACATGTGTCTAATGAATGCTGTGCCCATCATGCAATAATAGATAACTTCTTGCTTCAGGACTGTCTTGGAGCTAGATATGTGTAGGTTAGTCCCCTTGCTCAAACATTTCCTAACAGTGTAACTTTGAGCAGCTCACATAACTTCTCTAAGCCTCAGTTTCCTCTGTAAAGTAGTGAAAATAAACATAGGAGGTTTGAGAGGATTGTGGGGGAATCCACGTGTATTATTTAGCATCTTGTCTGACAGACATGGGAAGAGTCAATAAATATTAGTTACTATTATTTTGAAAAAAGAAAATTATAGAAGAGAAGAGCATTTTAATCAGTGGTTAGACAATGATATAGCTGATAGAGGACTCAAAGGAACATTATTGGATTTTAAATTATCTACAAATAATTGGTATTTAATGTTTAATACATGCCAAGTTTGAAGCTGACAAAATAAGAAGGATTAAAAAGGAACAGAGTACAAGAGCATCAGAGGAAAATAAAAACGGATTAGCTAAATAATCTTTGCTATTTTAGGGACTTAGATAGTAAGGTAACTTGGGCCAGGGAGGAGGCTGCTGTTTACTTTTAAAAAACAAAACAAAATTCTCTACCTACAAAAGACAAGTAAAAGTACATCAAAACAAAATAAAACCCTAGGCAATTGGCTAAGAAAATGTTGGACATTATGTTTTATAAAGTATTAATTTTATATCTGAAATATTTTCTAGAACTCTAGAATTTTTAACACCAAAAATATAGTCACTTAATATCTAGTATCCTCATTTTCACCATGGTTTAGGGAACAAAGACCTAAGAAAGTTCTCATGGAATTGAGAAGAGATTTTCTTCTGCCTGATTCCTTTAGACATTCATAATCTCATAACATCCTTTATTTCCATGCAAGAGCTATTAGGGGTTTATTCTTTGTCAGACCTTATATTGAGTCCTGCATTTAATGTCCCTACCTTTTTGTTTGTTTGTTTGTTTGTTTGTTTGAGACGGAGTCTCGCTCTGTCGCCCAGGCTGGAGTGCAGTAGTGCGATCTCGGCTCACTGCAAGCTCCGCCTCCCGGGTTCACGCCCTTCTCCTGCCTCAGCCTCCCGAGTAGCTGGGACTACAGGCGCCCACCCCTGCGCCCACCTGGTTTTTTGTATTTTTAATAGAGACGGGGTTTCACCGTGGTCTTGATCTCCTGACCTCGTGATGCGCCCGCCTCGGCCTCCCAAAGTGCTGGGATTACAGGCGTGAGGCACCGCGCCCGGCATGTCACTATCTTTTAAAGCTGTTCTCTTAGTACAGAGAGAGACATATACTCAAACAAGTATACTATAATATCTTAAATGAAAAGGTGCTGTAAATTAGATTTAAATGAAATGTTTTGGGAACAGAGAGAAGGAAGGAACAAATTCCCATTTGTCGGGGGTAAGTTTGAAGAAACGGGACAGAGGAGGGGAGTATATATAAAGAAGTTTCACAGAAAAAATAATGGTAGAATTGAACATATAAAAATGAACAGGATTTCTCCAGGTACATAAAAGAGCATTAATGGTTAGAAAAAACAATATAAGCACAAGTCCACAAATATCTAAAGAACCTAGCATGTTGGAAAACAATCCGCCATTTGGATTACTAAAATATATAATAGAATGTTGCTTACACTTGTTTTGAAAGGCTGTAAATATAATACCATGGAGTATGATTTTATTTTGTAGGTATTAGGGAGCCCTTAGATTTTGTAAGCAGGGTAATATGGTCATCTGTAGTCTCTGGGAATAAAACTGATGGTATAGAAGATGGTGTAGACTAAAAGCAAAGAGACCAGTTACTTCAGGTGCCCAAGCAAGGAATAAGACAGCTGTATTATTAACATTATTTTAAGGGGCCTGATGGATCATATAATAGTCTTTATACTTTATGGAGCCCTAGGATGCTTCAGGAGCCACATAGAAAGGGCAAGGATGGGAGTATATATAATGCTTTGGGCCCCTAAACTCCTCCTTATGTTTTAAAATTTTTCCTTTTTCAGTGGACATGTAATAATTACACATATTTATAGGATATGGAGTGTATTTCAATACACATATACAATGTGTAATCAAATCAGAGTAATTAGCATATTCATCACCTCAAACATTTATTATTTCTTTGTGTTGTGAACATTCAAAATCCCCTCTTGTAGCTTTTTGAAAATATGCAGTAAGATATAGCTAGCCATATTCACCCTACAGTTCTGCAGAACACCAGAACTCATTCTTCCTATCCAGTTGTGTTTTTTATCCATTAACTTGCCTCTGCCCATCCTCCCCTTCTCTCTACCTTTCCCCACTTCTAATACCCACAGTTCTACTCTCTACTTCCATGAGCTCAAAAGTTTTTTTTGGCTCCTACATATGAATGAGAACATGCCATATTTATCTTTCCGTGCATGACTGATTTTACTTAGCGTATTGTCCTCTAGATTTATCCATGTTGCTGCTAATGATAGAAATTCGTTCTGTTTTATGGCTGAATAGTATTCCATGGTGTGTGTGTGTGTATGTGTGTAAAAAACACTTTTTAAATCCATTATTCTGATGATGGACATTTCTTTTGATTATCTATCCATAGATATTATGAATGGTGCTGCAGTAAACATGGGGGTACAGATACGTTTTTAACATAATGAGTTTCTTTCCTTTGGAGAAGTACCCAGCAGTGGGATTGCTAGATTGTATGGTAGTTCTGTTTTTAGTTTTTTGAGAAACCTCCACACTGTTTTCCATAGTGTGTAAAAGTTCTCTTTTCTCTTCATCCCCATCAGCATTTATTGACTTTTGTCTTTTTAACAGACATTTTAACTGGGGTGAAATAATATGTCATTGTGGTTTGTGGTTTTTATTTATATTTACCTGAAGATGAGTGATGTTGAGCATTTTTTCATATACTTGGCCATTCATTCGCATGTCTTCTTTTGAGAAATGCCGGTTCTGTTCCTTGCCTACTTTTTAATTGAATTATTTTTGGTTTTCCTGTTGAGTTGTTTGAGTTCCTTGTATATTCTGGATATTAGTTCCTCATCAGATGAATGAAACTAGATCCCTATCTCATCATATACAGAAATCAACTTAAAGTAGACTAAAGACTTAAACATAAGACCCTAAACTATAAAACTACTAGGAGAAAACAGGGGAAATGCTTCAGGGCATGAGCCTGGGCAAAGACTATGGCAAAGACTTCAAAGCACAGGCAACAGAAAAGAAAGTAGACAAATGTGACTGTATTAAACTAAAAGCTTCTGCACAGCAAAGGAAACAACACAGTGAAGAGACAGCCTGCACAATGGGAGAAAATATTTGCAAACTCCTACTTAAACTAAAGAACTTCTGATTTTATCTGATACATACATTGGCCTTCTGAATATAAGTTTTGCTTTTTATATATACATATTACATATATAAATATATATATTTGTGTGTGTGTATGTATACTATGGCTAAAAAGAAGTTGGAAAACCACTTAGTAGCCTAACATTTTTCTAAGAGTTTCTCAGACGTATAATCATATAGCACCTTCCAGAGTGCATGGAAACTCATTATCACAAAAGAAAGTCAGTTTCATTGTTGAAAAGTTTCAGTTGATTACAGAGTTCTCCTGGACTGGAAATTAAGGAGTGTTATTAGTCTTGTACCCAGTAAACATTGTCATTAACCTAACATTTCTATCCACAGAAATTTCCAGATCTACTGTTTTTCTTTGTGGCTGGAGTTTGAATATTTGTATGCTAGTTTACCATGTAGAATCAAAGGGTGGATGGAGTCACAACTGTGAATTTTTCAAGAAAAAGTCTTAAGTATTAAGCAAAAAATAAATAACCCCATTTAAAAAATGAACAAAAGACATGAGCAGACATTTCTCAAAACATACTAGAGGCAACAAACTAATGAAAAAGTGCACATCACTAATTATTGGAGAAATGAAAATCAAAACCACAATAAGATACCATCTCACAACAGTCACAGGGCTGTCATTAAAAAGTCATAAAACAACAGATGCTGGTGAGGCTGTGGAGAAAAGGGGATTGCTTATTCACTGTTCATGGGAATGTAAATTCAGCCACTGAGGAAAGCAGTTTAGAGATTTCTCAAAGAACTTAAAACAGAACTACCATTAGATCCAGCAAACCCATTAATGGGTTTATATCCAGAAGGAAACAGATCTTTCTACCAAAAATCATGCACTTGCATGTTCATTGCAGCACTATTCACAATAGCAAAGATATCAACCTAGGTACATATTAGTGGTGGATTGGATAAAGAAAATGTAGTAACGTGTACAGCGTGGAATACTATGCAGTCATAAAAAGGAATGAAATCATGTCCTTTGCAGCAACATGGATGGAGCTGGAAGTCATTACCTAAGTGAATTAATGCAGGAGCAGAAAACTAAATACTGTATGTTCTCATAAGTTTATAAGCTAAACATTGGGCACTCATGGACATAAATATACTGAGGACTTACTAGAAGAGGAGGGAAGTAGGGGGCAGGGGTTGAAAAACTGCTGGGTACTATGCTTAGTACTTGGGTGACAGGATTGTTCATACCCCAAACCTCGGCATTATGCAATATAACCGGGTAACAAACCCGCACGTATACATCCTCAAGCTAAAATAAAAGTTTAAAATGTTAGTTGAAGGATTGTGTAATGGGCTGGGTGCAGTGGCTCACACCTGTAATCCCAGCACTTTGGGAGACTGAGGCAGGTGGATCGCTTGAGGTCAGGAGTTTCAGACCAGCCTTGCCAAAATGGTGAAACCTCATCTCTACTAAAAATACAAAAATTAGCTGGGTGTGGTGGTGGGTGCCTGTAATCCTAGCCATTTGTGAAGCTGAGGCACGAGAATCACCTGAACCGGGGAGGCGGAGGTTGCTGTAACTGAGATCATTGCCACTGCACTCCAACCTGGGTAATCTGGGTGATGGAAAGAGACCCTGTCTCAAAAAACAAACAAACAAACAAAATTATCTAATGGATGAAAAAATATAATAAATATGTCTAAATACTCCTTTTAGAATATATGTCTAATAGGCCGGGCGCAGTGGCTCACGCCTGTAATCCCAGCACTTTGGGAGGCTGAGGCGAGCAGATCACGAGGTCAAGAGATCAAGACCATCCTGGCTAACACAGTGAAACCCCGTCTCCTAAAAATACAAAAAATTAGCCAGGCATGGTGATGGCGGGCACCTGTAGTCCCAGCAGTAGCTGAGAAAGGAGAATGGCGTGAACCCGGGAGGCGGAGCTTGCAGTGAGCTGAGATCATGCCACTACACTCCAGCCTGGGCATAGTGGCGCATACCTGTAGTCCCAGCTGCTCGGGAGGCTGAGGCAGGAGAATGGCTTGAACCCGGGAGGCGGAGGTTGCAGTGAGCTGAGATCAGGCCACTGCACTCCAGCCGGGGTGACAGAGCGAGACTCTGTCTCAAAAAAAACACAAAAAAAAACAAAAACAAAAAAAGAATATACGTCTAATAATGGGAAGATGTTTGCTTTCTGATTCCAGGGATTTGTGATTTTAAATTGACTTTCTCATTTAGCCAGCCTTAGAGTGTTTAGGCTAGATTTTTAAAAAGTTTGCATGGTACAGAGATTCTACTTTAACCTGTTGTCAGTACTGTTACTTTACAGACAACTTCGTCTTGCTTTTTATGTCTCACCAGCTACATTATTGAGCAGGGGGTGTGTTATTTGGTTTTATGTGAAGCTGCCTTCCCTAAGAAGTTGGCTTTTGCCTACTTAGAAGATTTGCACTCAGAATTTGATGAACAGCATGGGAAGAAGGTGCCCACTGTGTCCCGACCCTATTCCTTTATTGAATTTGGTAAGTTTTTGCCCCTCACTTCTCTCTATCAAGGGAGCAAACAGTATGGAGAAGCTGTTTGTTACACTGCTATAATATTGATACATTTTTTTCTGATGTTTACTTGTTGAAGTTTTAGCTTCTGCTTCCTTTTCCATTCCACTTCTTTTGTCTTTTGAGTGACTAAGGCTTCCTTCTGAAAAGCAATTTTCTCTTGTCTTTTGATCTTTCCCCCATAGAAGTTGTTGCCTTTTGCCCTTTTCTGTTATTTGGTTTGATTCTTCATTAGAGTCACATGTGACAGGAACTGTGCCTAAAGATCTACTTGATTGGCATATAATGGCTGAGTTCTTCTTTACCCCAGTCCGCAGACTCACAGTCATAATAAGGCTCATTTTTGGAGATCAGAATTGGGAAATCAGAAAGAATGGTGTTTTGTTTCTTTTAGTAGAATAAGATCCTCTAATTAAAAAACAAAACAAGACAAAGACATAGAAGATACATGGTACGCAATGGTATTGGAGTATAGTATAATATTTACTACATTCAGGAATAGTGAGCATAGGTGTCTGTATTTGTACAAGAATTATAGAAAGACTAGTCACCTCAGACCTGGTAAAGTATCTGATGGTAAGGGATCAAAGGAAATGTCCTAAGTACAATAAGTACAGGAAGTGAGAACAAGTAGGATCAGGCTATATTGCTGTAATTTTGAGTTAAAAGAAATTAGTTTTACTGTCTCAGAATTTCTGAAGTGTTTCACGTTTGCTAGATAAATGGGTCATCTTGCTTTGGAAAAACACTCTAGTGTTTCATAACTGTACACTGTCCAAGTGCTGCTTTATATAATGTCCAGTTTTTCAAATTTTATTTTTGTAGGCAGTAATAGTCCCGTAAACCTCCCTCAAAAATAAGACAAATGTATCAGAGTCATACAGGAAATAGATGGCACACCCAAATTAGCTTAAGGGATTATATACAAAGATATGAATAGGCTGTAGGAGAATTTTAAGGTACAATAACCTCGGACCAGTAGCATACTGGTTGTTACCATCTCTAGGCCTGAATATATAAGGGGAAGGAGCAGTTTCTGAAACTGAAAAGGAGAAAATTTCTAGAGAAGCCCAACTTGAGAGGAGCAGTAACTTTTGGTAGAGGGATACTTCCAGAAGAAGGATACTTGCTTCTCTGAAAGAAGCCAGGGGAATAAATACCCTGACATCACTGTCTGTCCTTCTTCCCTACTGTTGGGGCTTCTTCATTGCCTGAACCTAACTGGCACAGGGCAAGGAGTCTATTGAGGCACTTCATCCCAGTCAGCTTCCCAGTGCAGAAAGCAATGTGCAGGAGGGCAGAGAGGAGATCTAAAGAGGCAAATGAAAGGGGTACAGCACACTTAAATTAAGATTTTTGCCAAAAGTTGAAAATATCTTTAATAGTAAGTCATTCTTCTTATAGTTTTGAGAAATACTGATATGAGCAAAAGATGGATGAGACTTCAGTTTTTATTTATTTATTTAGAGACAGAGTCTCACTCTGTCGCCCAGGCTGGAGTGCAGTGGCATGATCTCGGCTCACTGCAACCTCTGCCTCCTAGGTTCAAGTGATTCTTGTGCCTCAGCCTCCTGAATAGCTGGGACTAGAGGTGCATGCCGCCATGTCCAGCTAGCTAATTTCGGTATTTTTGGTAGAGACGGGAGTTTTGCCTTGTTGGCCAGGCTGGTCTCGAATTCCTGGCCTCAAGTGATCCACCCACCTTGGCCTCCCAAAATGCTGGGATTACAGGTATGAGGCATCGTGCCTGGCCGAGACTTCAGTTCAGTTTTATATTGGTATTTTGGAAAGCTCCCTATTACATATTTGCTTTACCTGAGGTTTTAGAATGGAATGAAACTGGGAATGTATATTAGGGAAAATACTTTAAGGTAATGTTTCTCAGCTTTTTAATGATCATGAACCCTTTTTGCCATGTTAGGCTGTAACAATGCTAGAGTGTTACCAGCATCCTTTTAAGGAATATATAGAGTTAAGTAACCCTAAGGATCCTCAGAATACTGTTTGAAAATTTCTGTTTTCAGGAAAGGCTTACTATAGTGGGTCTTAATTTCTCTAAGGCTTCTGATAGCAGCCTTAGATAGCAAATACTTCTAATTCAAAGGAAATTCAAAGGACATTTCTCCTGAATGGTCATCTAGTTGTACCTTTACATCTTACAAATGAAGAAATCAAAAGCCTAGGTTTTGATATTCAACCAAGAGTTTGGTTAACCATGGACAGTGGCAAATCCAGGAATAAACTCTGAACTTTTTTGGTTTTTTTTTTTTTTTTGGAGGCAGAGTCTCACTCTGTCACCCAGGCTAAAGTGCGGGGCGTGATCTCGGCTCACTGCAACCTCTGCCTCCCAAGTTCAAGTGATTCTCCTGGCTCCGCCTCCCGAGTAGCTGAGATTACAGGCGTGTGCCACCACACCCGGCTAACTTTTTGTGTTTTTAGCAGAGACGGGGTTTCACTGTGTTAGCCAGGATGGTCTTGATCTCCTGACCTCATGATCCTCCTGCCTTGGCCTCCCAAAGTGCTGGGATTACAGGCGTGAGCCACCGCGCCTGGCCAACTCAGAACTTTTGATTTCCTACCTCAGTACTTCGATGGCTGTGAAAGAAATTGTTCATGGTCACTTTTCTTCATCATTCTAGATACCTTCATTCAAAAAACCAAGAAGCTCTACATTGACAGTCGTGCTCGAAGAAACCTAGGCTCCATCAACACTGAATTGCAAGATGTGCAGAGGATCATGGTGGCCAATATTGAAGAAGTGTTACAACGAGGAGAAGCACTCTCAGGTATCTAAAAGCAATGAGTCTTATGAAGAAATGGTTCTCATTCCATAGACAAGGATAGCTCATTTTGCAGTGCCTTTTATGCTGTTAGATTCTACCTAGGACTGTTAAGAATTTATCTCCCAGAAGTACATTACATTACAATGCTTCCAATATGATGTGTTTTTTTTCTAGCGTGATTAGTTTTTGTTGAGTTGGAACAGTGTAAAGGACTCATCCATATTAGAAGCAATGATTATTTCTAAGATATTCACAAAATTCAGTAAATTATATACAGAAACACTGTATAAGTTAAGGGAAATGAAAAGAATGAGAGAAAATTGTCAACAATTTATTGCAGTGGTTTTTAGAGTAGCCTCTTTGGGAGACTTTACTGCTGCCAGATCAATCTTTATAAAATGCCATTTTCATCAAGGCATTCCTCTCTGAAAAACTTTTAAATCTGGAACTACAAGATAAGATCCAGTCTGACTTATTTTTCCATCAGTCAGCCATTGTTATTGAGAGCTTGTTATTTGTAGGGTATTGTGCTCTATATATGGAAAATAAGGATGCAAATGTCTATCATTCTCTAGTTCACAAACATTCTGCTGCAGCCACGCCAGCTTCTTCACTATCCTTAGTGGTCTATTCTGCCTTAATGCTGGACCTGTTCTACAAGACGTGCATAAGAACTGCCTCTTTAAAGAAGCCTTCTCTGATCCTTATAGCCTGTATCACATTAATCTCTTCTGTACTTTAAACTCCTAAAGCACTTAGCAACATAGTGTTTTTAAAACATATTACATGTATGTGTGTTTACTTAATTTACCTTAAATATACATATTTATTAAATACCTAACTTACATATTAAATATATATTAAATATATTTCCATATAACATAAATATATATTTCATATATTTAAATATTTATATTAAAGCAGGTAAACATATTTGGATAATTAAATATTTTTATATAATTTCATATATTTATTTTTTTGAGACAGAATCTTGTTCTGTTGCCCAGGCTGGAGTACAGTGGCACGATCTTGGCTCACTGCAACCTCCACCTCCTGGGTTCAAGCGATCCTCTCACCTTATCCTCCTGAGCAGCTGGGGCTATAGGCGTGTACCACCACGCCTGGCTAATTGTTGTATTTTTTTAGTAGAGATGGGGTTTTGCCATGTTGTCCAGGCTGATCTCAAACTCCAGGGCTCAATCCAACCACTTCAGCTTCCCAAAGTGCTGGGATTACAGGCATGAGCCACCACACCCACCCCTTTATATAATTTTAAAAGTGTAGGTAATTAGGCAAAATTAGGTTAAAAGTATATGTATATTTACCTGATATTTAAATATTACCTAAGTGTTTAATGTGGACATGTAAGCTCTTTAAATACAGTGTTTACATATTTTATATCTGTTTCACATACTTCTTATATATCGCCCATAGTAATGGTCACAAATAGGTTCCTTAGTAAGTATTTTTGAATTCAGCCATGCTATATATTCATTAGTAAATGAGTTTTCTTTTATTATGAACTACAAACTTTAACTTTTTTGTGAGTAGTGAGCAGTTATTCATTTACCTTCGCACTCTTTAAATATCAAATTTCGAGTGAGTGAGTGTGTAAGTTTTTGTCATACAGACTTGCAATTCCTATATAGGATAAAGTAGACTAGCACAGGAATTTTTCTTGTATCACTCATGCAAGACTCTAAATTCCTTAAAGGCAGGGATCATGTACATTTTGATCATTGTTGTATCCTCAGCACTTCACAGGGTGCCTGTAACATAAATATTTGTTAAATGACTTCTCTAAGCAATAGCTTTGTCTTTATGTTATCCTGTATTTCAAAATGTTCATGTATAAATTCTCTCAACTATGACTTGTTTCACATGGTCTAATAATTGTTCCTCTGCTGAGTTATTCTCAGCAGATTTAGATTTATTGAGCACTAACTATATACCAGGCCCTGTTCTAGGCATTCAGGATATAGCAGCAAACACAGTAATTTAAAATCCCTGTCCAGCGGAGTGTATATTCTTGTAGACTCTGTAAAAAGATGCCCTATGCATTGTCATGGTTATTTCTCAGTCCCTGACTCTTTTTTCCTGGCTGGATGTTTTTCTTACTCATGTGATCAGTTGCTAATTCAGACGTGGCTGTCATGCCTGTGTTATTAAGTAACGCCATGTTTCCCAATCAAAACCAGTCTCTATTAAGCAACTCCAAATATTCCAAAAGCATTCTTTAAGGAAGAAACAATCAGATTGCAAAATAGTTTTTCTGAAATTTAAAGAAGTGAAAAGTTTGATCAGAATTTATTATGTCAGATGGAGAGTTTGTGTTTATTATTCAAATATGCCCTATATTTTAATCTGGTCTAGCTTGTGTCTATCTGGCTATTTCTCTAAGTGCTTAGTTAACTGTTATAAGAAGATAACATTACAAATGTCCTTGGGGGTGAAAAAACTTGCCAGAAAATGCTAAAAAGCTTAATTTACTTGGGTTTTTTTTTTGGTAGTACTTCTTATTGTATTTTAGTTACAACTTTCCTGTGTCTATTGAAATATAAATCCTGATAGCTACTTCATAGTAGTCTTTACTTTGTGGTTTAGCAGTCATCATTGAAGTATAGCTTAAGACTGTGTTTGGTTAGTTGAATTGTCTGATTATCTGAGTTTGTTTTACATAGATTATCATTATCATTTTTCAAAATATAAGAGAATATGATTTAGACCATTAGAAGATTATGAAGATAGTAATTATTAACATGTAACAATTATTATAATTTATCATGTGCAGGCATTGTTGCTCACTTTACAGGCAATCTCATGTACATACAACCTTATGACATAGTTACTATTATTATCCCCATTTTATAGATGAAGAAACTAGGTTTTAAATCGGTTACATGTCTTGACCAATGTCACATAACTGGTACAGGTGATATCTGCACCAAAGAGTCTAAGGCCAGAACCTGCACTTCTAACCACCTTACTATATAGCCTCAAAAATTCAGACATAATCTGATCTGATGATTTTAAACTGTATTATAGATTTTACAGTGTTTCAGGATCATCAATTAGTATATGCAATGTTAGCCTTAAAATAAAAATGGTGATTTAAGATTCATGGTTGTTGCAGTGCTGCTCATTTTGGTTATGTTTAATGCCTTAATACTTTTGGCAAAATACTTCCAAGGACTAATTAATGTTTTCCTTTTTTCCTCTTTGACAGCATTGGATTCAAAGGCTAACAATTTGTCCAGTCTGTCCAAGAAATACCGCCAGGATGCGAAGTACTTGAACATGCGTTCCACTTATGCCAAACTTGCAGCAGTAGCTGTATTTTTCATCATGTTAATAGTGTATGTCCGATTCTGGTGGCTGTGAAATAATGAATACAGTCACTGGTAAGGGAGAACCTAGAACCCAGTAGGTGTATATTTTCAGGAAACTGAGCTCACAGAGATGTGTATTAGAATCCAAGTGGAACTTCTGCCTCTAAAGACCTTGAAAGAAAACAGATGTCCTGAAAATGAAAGGTTACACCTCATTTAATGAAGCTTAACCCTATGTAGAAAGTCTGTTTCGGGGGCAGAGGCTTTCTCTGGGTGCTAAGCCATATATGTTAGGGAACAGTAGATTGTTATTTCGTTTTTTTCCCTTCCAGTGCATTTTAAAAACAGCACTGACTGGGGCATTCTTATTCTCTAATGGAGCCATCAATGAGATTTAGTCAACCTGTGCTAGCAACATTCTGAAATTCCTTCAAAGAAGGCAGTCCTTTGGGAAGGTTTTTTGTTTTTTTTTTGACTCTAATCAACATTCCTTTTGTTGGTGACATTTGTGATTTTCAATAATCTGAGTTTTTGATGGCCTTTTAAACAAGACTCCAGTATGTGAAGGTTAATTGCTGTGCTCCACAGATCTTGTCTATTGGCCCCTGTCGAAAGTTAACCTTTGTTGTTTTCCTTTTATAATTTGCTTATTGCACAATTGCTTTAGGGTTAAGTGAATTATATTAAGATACCTTGAAATTATAGCACTCTTCAATTAAGAAGCTACAATGTTTCTCTCATTTACTCCTTAAACAAAATACTTAAATTAGTCTGGGTCATTATTACTTTTATTTTGCAGCATTTGGTTTGTACTAGTGTAAGACCAAGTATAGGATATGGATGAGGCCCCTGGCTTCATGAGAAGAAAGGAAGGCCCAGGTTATAATTACAGCTTTCTCCTGCCCCTTCTTTACTTTCTCTACCACAATTTTCTCCACTGTTTGTTTTCCTCCTGCCACAATTTGCTAACATTTAAACAATTTTCCTGCACCCAGTAGTTTCATGTCCTATAGACATCCTCTTAGGACATTCTCAAATTTCAAAATAAAAAATATTCATTTATGTAGTTAAGTAAATTTAAAGTCTTTGCAGATCAACTACTCAAACTACTAAATACATTTACGTGAGAAAAAGTCTCCGAGAGCACTTCATTCCTGTTTTGGTTCATGTAAATTCAATGAGAATGTTCTAGAGATAGATAACTCATTTACAGTGGTTTCTATTAACTAATTAAAGTACCCATGATTTTTTCCTTTTCTGCTCAGGGATGATGGGGATTTCCTTTTACCTTCTGAGGTAGAATTTTTTAATGGGGAAAATAGGCCTTTTAAATATTATCGCAAGGGTCTACAATATAACGTAAAACTCCTGTACATACTGCAGATATTTCTTTAAATTGTACAGGAAAATGAGCGAACTTTTTATTTCTTAATATCTTTGGCGAAAACTTTAACCAGTAAGCAATTTTATAACCCTGAGGGATCCTCAAAGATACTATCCTGATTCCTGGTAAGGAAAAAAATATTATTTCCTTATAACAAGGCAAGGAGGAATGCTATTTTATTCCTGATAATTTATAGAACTAGAATTTTTTTTTCTTTTATGGACCTGAATCTGCCAATTGGGAATTTTGTGCATGCAATATGAAGTTACTTTTTATAGATAATAAGTGCTTTTAAGTCCCTAAAAGGCTCCTGCCTAAGTAATGATGATGTTGATAATAAAAGCCTTTGAAAGGCTGAAAGCCTAAATAATGGTACCCTAGTATTTGGAGCTTCTATAGGAGTGGAGAGGGGCAGCTCATTGTTGAGAGTTGCATGCTGCAACCTAATGGTCAGCAATGAAATAAATACTTCTAGAATATTCACTTAAGTGTGAAGTTTTATTATCTAGTTAATTTATATACATACATCCTTTGTAGATACATTTCTCTCTAATTTTGTTGGGCTAATTAAGAAAGGGATGGGGTAAATGTCAACAAAGGAAGAAGAAAGTGGTTTAAGATCAGGGTGGCAGAAAAATTAGAGAACAAGAATATCGTAATATGGCTCCTGGTTTTCTTTATAAGAGGCAGTGGGAAGATCTGACTAGATGAAATGTATCAGCAACCAAAGTGGCATCTAAAATAGAGTGGGATAAATAGTGTATGGGGTTATTGGACGCACATTAAGAAAGGACACCTAATTTATTTTGGGAAGAAGTATGGTAAGAGAAAGACTTTCTAGAGAAGGAGAATGGGGCATTCTAGGGAGAGTCAGTGGCATGCGCAAAGGCATGAATAAAGACAGCGAGGCATATTTTGGAAATGTAACAGCTCGGTTCAGCTTAGCCCATAGGGTAAGCACAGACAACAGAGGAGACTTGAGGAATGAGAACTAGATTGGTACACTATCATAAAGGGACTTGTCTACCATGCAGAGGATTTTAGACTATCTTAACAGCAGTGGCAAAGGATGGCATCAGATTTATAGTTTCAAGTGATCATGTAGGCCTTGGCATAAAAGATATATTAGGGAGGAAGCCTGGAAGTAGGGAGAGGAAAATAAGGAGCCATCAAAGGCAGAATGAAACTTAGGCAGATTTCAAGTGATTTTCAAGAAAGATGTGATCAGAGGCACCAGATAATAACTATTACATAACACTTTCTTTGTTAGGAGCTTATTTCTCACACTGACCAAACCTTTTGAAGTAAGTACTCTTCACACCACTATATAAATAAACTTTACAAAGGATTCTGCTTTAAGACATGAGAGAGTTAAGTAATTTGCCCAAAGTCACAGAGTTAGAAAGTAATAGAGCTAAGATTAGAACCTAGGCAGTTTGGCTCCAGAGTCTGTGCTCTTACCCTGTATTAACACCAAGAGGTCAAATAAATACCAAAAAATGTATTTTCGAATTTAACAACAAAGAACTTAATCATACAGGCAGAAGTAATTCCAGAGCACTGGGGACAGAAGCCAGATTGTCATATGGGTTAAAGAGTGTGTAAACTACTAGGAAGTAAAGACATAGAACTACTCTCACAAGAGAAATAACTTTTCTGGTTATTATGACACTGAACTTCATGGCTTGTTTTAATTAAGACATCTTACAAGTGTCAAAATTTGGAAATATTTGGACACTTTATACACTCTGTTTTTTTAAATGTCTGACAATTGTTCTTGAGCATTTCAAGAAACCTTTGAAAATCTGATGAAAGGTATGTGCCATTACTCTAGAAAAAATGTTCCTGTGTACATGCACATTAAGTATCGACATACTATTTCAGGCTGTTCAAAGACTACAAGTCTGTTCATGACCTAATGGTCCATGTTCCCTCAGTTAAGAGCTCCAGAGATACAGGATGTGAAACTCAAAGGTAAGTACCCAGAGCCATGAAAACTCCATTTGTGACTTGGAAGAATTCTACAATTTGAATTAACTTTGTGGAGAGAGAGATATTTTCGAAAAATTGTGTGTAGCAAAAAAAAAATTCATATCAAATAATATTTTCCTGTAGTACATTCAAGGATCTGGTTTCACAGCAAAAAATTGTTTTGGTCTCAGTTCCTCAAAATCACATTTAAGGAGCTTGAGATTTATATTTTCTACTTAGTAAGTCTTACAAAAACAAGAAGGAAAATGGATAATCATTTCTGCACACATAGGATTTAATAAAACATGTATAATAAAATATCTCATTTTAAATTTCCACCCTATTGGTAGCTTTCATGACAAAGGGCTCGGGTGCTGGTGGCCATACAATTAAGGTTTTTGGTTAGTTTTGTTAGCAGAACTAGCTGACTCCTACCCTGGTGGGTTTTTCTTTTGTTTGTTTGTATCTTTGTTTTCCCAGATGGCTCAGGAGAAGGGTAAATAGCAGTCATTGTATGTGTGACAGAATTTGAGATAGAATGAGCATATTGAGTCTCACATCCTATTCTTGTTACTGTCAGGCAGGGTTGACCTAGCAGTGTAAAACTATCACAAGCAATTCAGTCACTCAGTTCTCGTAAGGTTTATTTCAAGTACTGTAATAATTCATGTTTAGATTAGAAAAGTCACTAGAAATTTGACTTCCATATAGTAATCTATATTTTTTTCTCTCATTTCCTTCATTTTTTGAGCCATAAGTATAAGGCAATTTACAGGTATTTTTACAATTGTTATAAGCATTTTTCTTTGCTTGCCCAAGGTCACATAGCTAGCAAGTTAAAGTAGATTCAAATCCAGGCCTGCTAGATACCAAATTATTATTTAAGAGTACTTTTCACTACTCCTAAATAATGACACAGATATGTTTGTCTTACATATTTCACTTTATTGTCAAGTTATTAGTATGTTTATTTTCAAAAGATATTGTTTGCAATTTCTTTTTATTATTCCGTACTTTTAAATTTACTTCATTATCACCTCTTCCTTTATTCTTTTAAAATAATTTTTGCTTTTGTTATTTCGTTTTCCCTTTTTTACTCTTGGTTTGTAATACATCTTTCCTTATTTGCTCCTTTCTCATTTGATCTCAGTGTTAATCCGTTTTCCACATCTGATTCACTAAAATTTTAGGCCTTAAAAAAAAAAATTCCTGATTCTCCTATGTCCTTTTGCCCATTCTCTTCTCCTTGCCTCACTTCTTTTATCTTTTTCCATTTTACTTTGATTTTTTGTTTCCCTAGATGTTTTTACATATAAGTAAATACATATAAGTATTGCTGCAATTTTGCGTCTGTAAATTAGAGCTTCAGATTCAACTGAGTGTATTTATTCTTTATTTTTAGGCCTAAATTTATCTTACCTTTTACTGATTTTATAATATACTATGCTCTTTCATTTTAGTCTGCACATATTAGCCAAAGAAAATAGGCCCCTGTTTTAAGAAGTCTCTGTAAAAAATGTCAAGCATGATAAGAATTCTTCAAGAAACAAGCTCCTCTAGTTTGTCTTCTATATTTAGAGCTTCAGCAGTTACCTGCATTACTGGTAACTCCCAAATATACCTTCAACCTTGTTTTTTGGGCCCAAGTTTTTTTGCTTCTTATATATCTGTTTTGAATATCCCATAAATACTTAAAAACCACATGATCATCTCAATAGATGCAGAAAAGGCTTTCAATAAAATTCAACATCCCTTCATGTTAAAAACCCTCAGCAAACTAGGCATCAGAGGAACATACTTCAAAATAAGAGCCATCTATGATAAGCCCACAGCCAACATCATACTGAATGGGCCCAGTGCTAGAAGTATTCCCCTTGAGAACCAGAATAAGACAAAGATGCCCACTCTCACCAATCCTATTCAACATAGTACTGGGAGTCCTAGCCAGAGATAACAAGGAAGAGAAAGAAATATAAGACATACATACAAGGAAAAGAGGAAGTCAGACTATCTCTGTAGACAATATGATTCTGTAGAAAACCCCATAGTCTTTGCCTAAAAGCTCTTTGATAAGCAATTAGCAAAGTTTCAGGATACAAAATTAATGTACAAAAATTAGTGGCATTTCTATACACCAACAGCATTCAATCTGAGGGTCAAAATCAAGAACACAATCTCATTCACAATAGCCATATACACATAAAAATACCTAGAAATACAGATAACAAGGGAGGTGAAAGATCTCTACAACAAGAATTACAAAACTGCTCAAATCAGAGATGACACAAATGGAAAAAGATTCCATGCTTATGGATTGGAAGAATTAGTATGATTAAAATGGCTGTGCTTCCCAATGCAGTTTATGGATTCAATGCTATTCCTGTCAAACTACCAGTGACATACTTCACAGAATTAGAAAAAAAAACCCTTAAAATTCACAGGGAACTTAAAAAAGAGCCTGAATAGCCATAACAATGTTAAGCAAAATGAGCAAAGCTGAAGGCATTACACTACCCAATTTCAGCTATACTACAAGGCTTCAGTAACCAAAACAGCATGGTACTGGTACAAAAACAGACACATAGACTAATGGAACAGAAAAGAGAGCCCAGAAATAATGCTGCACGCCTATGATCTGATATTTGAAGAAAGTTGACAAAAACAAGCAATGAGAAAAGGACTCCCTATTCAATAAATGGTGCTGAAATAACTGGCTAGCAATATGCATAAGATTGAAACTGGACCCCTTCCTTATGCCATATGCAAAAATCAACTCAAGATGAAGTAAAGACTTAGATATAAAACCTAAAACTATAAAAGCCCTGGAAGATAGCCTGGGAAATACTATTCTGGAATAGGACCTGGTAAAGATTTCATAACAAAGATGCCAAAAACAATTGCAACAAAACAAAATTGACAAGTGGAATCTAACTAAAGAGCTTTAGCATAGCCAAAACCAAAACAGTGAACAGAGTAAACATAACCTACATCATGAGAGAAAATATTTGCAAACTATGCATACTACAGAATTCTAATATCCAGAATTTATAAGGAACTTTATAAGCAAAATACAACCCCATTAAAAAGTGGGCAAAGGACAGGAACAGACATTTTTCAAAAAAAGACACATGTGGCCAAGAAGCATATGAAAACATGCTCCATATCACTAATTAGATAAATGCAAATCAAAACCAGAATGATACCATCTCATACCAATCAGAATGGCTATTACTAAAAGTCAAAAAGTAGTAGATGCTGGTGTGGTTGCAGAGAAAATGGAACACTTAGATACTGCTAATGGGAATGTAAATTAGTTCAGCCATTGTGCAAAACAGTTCGGTGATTTCTCAAAGAACCTGAAACAGAATTACCACTCGGCTCAGCAATCCCATTATTGGATATATACCCAAAGGAACATAAATTGTTCTGCCGTAAAGACACATGCACGCGTATGTTCATTGCAGCACTATTAACAATAGCAAAGACATGGAATCAACCTAAATGCCCATCAATGGTAATCTGGATAAAGAAAACGTGGTACATGTACACCATGAAATATACAAAGCCATAAAAAAATGAGATTATGTCCTTCGCAGCAACATGGATGGAGCTGGAGGCCATTATCCCAAGCTAAATTATGTAGGAACAGAAAACCAAATACCGCATGTTCTCACTTATAAGTGGGAGCTAAACATTGAGTACACATGTACACAAAGAAGGGAACAACAGACACCAAGGCTTACTTGACAGTAGAGGGTGGGAGGAGGGAGAGGATAGAAAAACTACCTATTGGGTTATATGCTTATTACCGGGTAACAAAATAATCTGTACACCAAAACCTTAAATAAAAGTTTTTTAAAAATGTAAAATAAAGCATACAGCAAAACAAGACACCTGGTAAAGTTCTGCTCTTCTTTCAAAGACCCAGCTCAAATGTCTGTTTTATAAAGCCTTTCTGACATTCTCATACCCTCCTCCTCTCTGACCTGGAAGAAGTTATGTTTTCATTCTCCCACAATAACTTGTTCATATTTATGTTATAAAACCTACAAATTTAAACTAGCAGTCAGTGCGTACTTATTTGTCTCCTTGGCTACGTGCCTTATGAGATGCCTGAGATAGAGATCAATTATTATTCAATTTGAATCCTTGGCATTGGGTACAGTGGCTGACACATTGGAGGTGTGCAACAAATATTCGTGGGGTAAGTTCATTGAATTACAGAGATGTATGCATAAGTTTTTTGGAACTGGGTTTCATGAATCATAGGTACACACAATTTGAATAAAAGAAGAAAACAAAGTGGGGAAAGATGGTATAGGTCTAGTAACGAAATGGGAAAAGAAAGGCACATTGAAAAGTCACAAGAAAAGAGAACCAGCACAATTATATCAACATACAGTAAACACATTGGAGAAGGGAAGAAAATACAGCAAGTGAAATTGATTCTTTGGTGGCAGAAACAATGGAAAGTTACGGGGGCAAAGAAGGAGAAGAAATTAAGGCATAGAGATAAATTAGAATTGGGGAGAAAGCACAGAAGTCAAATACAGCAACAGATCTTGAACTGGGACTATTTCCAATTGACCATTATGCTTACGATTACTTTTATGTTGTGGAGACAATATTTAATGAGCATTTCAGATCAGTTTACTTAATTATTTGAAAAAGTGACTGCAATTCAGTGATAAATACTTTGACCAATATGCCGTAAAAAGTAAGAAATATTGGCCAGGCGCGGTGGCTCACGCCTGTAATCCCAGCACTTTGGGAAACCGAGGCGGGCACATCACGAGGTCAGGAGATCGAGACCATCCTGGCTAACACGGTGAAACCCTGTCTCTACTAAAAATACAAAAAATTAGCCGGGTCTGGTGGCGGGCGCCTGTAGTCCCAGCTACTCGGGAGGCTGTGCCAGGAGAATGGTGTGAACCTGGGAGGCGGAGCTTGCAGTGAGCCGAGATAGCACCACTGCACTCCAGCCTGGGCGACAGAGCAAGACTCCATCTCAAAAAAAATAAAAAATAAAAAAAAGTAAGAAATATTTTACCATACTGGTTTTACGGCTTAGTTTTGACCAACTGATGGCAATTCGTACCTGCTAAACTCCCAGGTTTTTACTTGCTGGTTGTGTAGGTAGGCAGTGAGGTTTGTTGGACTGGACATGCAGGGACAAGCAGTTAGGCCAATACACGGACTGAAGATAATATCTATCTGCCTTTTGTTTAGTTATTTGCATAAATATGCAGAGTGGGCTTATTTACACACTTAGAGCTTTAGAATAAAATAACTTTGACTTTCAAATTGGTTTTTCTTGATTTTAAAATTTTATACTCCACTTTTCTTCCGTCTTTCTAAAACTCATTTTTCCCTAGTAGCAGAGTCGAGACTTAATGTTACAAAACTCTGCTTGCTTTAAAGAATCTTCTAAGAAGAAGAAGCAGAAAAAGACGCTAAAGAACTTCCAAGCAAAAGTTTAAGAAGTTCTGCTATAGCCCATCCACTTGTTTGTGGAATTTAAATATATCCATTTTTGCCACAATAACAGCGTAGCCTTGCTAGAATCATGTACAAAGCAGCAGATTTCATTCTATAAATTATTGGACACTATGGTGTAAAATAGACATTGCTGAGGAGGGATGTAACTGCAACAGAAACAAATTACTTACATTGCATGCAGTAGGTAAGTGGGTGAAAAGAGCATTGAACTGTGAGTCTGGAGATGACCTCAAGGCCCAGCTCAGCACTCCTCTAGCAGAACTTTAGGGAAGGTTTTTAGGCACTATGTACTTCAGGTTCCCCATGTGAAAATGAGAATAATGTCTGTTCTGCCTACTTCATGTGGACTATTTGAGAATAAAAGAAGGTAAAATGCAATAATGGTCATGAAGATTTTATAAACCTTGACGTGATGTACAAGTATACCATACTCTACCACTTTTATTACTATTATAACTGTTTAGAAAAGCATTTGTGACCAGTAAAATCCAGCCTTTTCTCTGGAGACTAACATCCAGTTTCATAGTTATTTTACTTTTGATAGGGAAAAGGGAATTAATTCCTGTTACATACTGCAATATTTAGGATCCTCTAGCAGTCATTTTTTCAGGCTATGACTTCATGTTCCCAGAAGAGGGCAGCAAAACTCCAAAGGCGCTGCCTTTTCCTCAATTAGAGTGACTAAAGCAGCTTTTCCATGAGAGGAAAAGAACTATACTGTAAAGAATAGCCCTTTTAAAATGATGGTATTTAGGTGACAAAGCTAATCCTATTACAATAAAGATCATATCATTCATTCCAAATAACATTTTTCCTTTTCTCTGTCCTGTGAACAAAATAATTGACTGCTTCTTTAATCTCATGTTAATAATTTGACTTATACTTCCAGAAACTCCTACCCATGTTTTTCCATTTAACCCTAGATTCGTAGATCTTACTTAGTACCAGTTTTTAAATAAATTGTTTTGTATATGTAAGAGAAAAGCTTTTCAGTCCTGATTTATAGTTTAGGATGCCTACCTAAGTCCAAAGAATGGTACTCAGCAGTGTCTAAATATGTTCCTATCATAGACTATATGTTTGTCATTCAGATAAAATGTTATCTACATCTAATCTTTCTCATTCTTTCATTATTCAAATATCCCCGTGCTTTTCTATCTTTAATCAGTGAACTAGCTTGTAATGACAAGAGCAACTAACATTTGAACTGTTCTTACTTAGGCTGGAGGTTGCAATTTTTTTTTTTTTTTTTAGTCAAAAAATCAGACCTTGGTGATGACTTGAGCAGTAGGATATAAATAACTCCCACAAGCTTAGCGTTCCAGTAATGGAACACTAGGCATATTAATAGCATATAAGGTGCCATCACAGACATGTTTTCCCTTTGATACTCACCATAGCCCTGTGAAGTGGATAGCTACTATCCCCCATTTTACAGATAAATTTTCTAATCTGTAATCAAAATAGCTGATCTTTGCTTGAAGAAAAAGTCTAGAGGGACACCATATCTGTCAAGAGAGCTCCAAGGGGTGGGTAATTTCTTTCATAATTGCTAGAAGAGCCAATTCTGAATGTGAGGCTTTTTCCATCTGCTTTATTTCAACCAGAGATGGAATAGGAAGGCTTTCAGTTACAGTTTATCAATTCCTTCTGCTTTTGCCAATCTCTAGCTTTGCTCTTTTGAAAAAACTACCATTTCCCACTTCACTTCTGCTACCACCACCACCAAGTCAGAGTCCTCTTTCTATTCCAGCCAAACCTCTTCCTGTTCTTGAGAATTGCATCACATTCTTGGCTTAACGTAACCAACACCCCCACATTGGCACCAGGGAGTGTGTAGCCCTTCTTTATTGGCTGAAAGTTCTTGTCTGGTGAGCATGGAATAAGTCACTCACTTCCTGAATTTCAGCCCTGGCTAAATTTGCTTCTGGAAAAACATATATCTATTCCTCAGATTTTTGTTTGTTTGTTTGCAAATCTCCTTCACTCCAGCCCTGTACTGGAGTGAGCAAGATTTACCAAATAGGGACAGCGTGAAAGGGAATTTAGAGGGTAGAGGTAGAGGGAAAAGGAATAGTATGTGTAGCTTGCTGAATGAGACGTCTGCTCTTGCTGTTTCCATTTCTTCACTTCTCACACAATTTTTAACCCAATCTAATCTGGCATTGGCTCCCATTGTATTGAAAGGTCTTTCACTCAGGACACTAATGCCCTCTCACCTCCCATATTACTAAATCCAGTAGATACATCAGTCTTTATCTTACTTCACATCAGAGTGGCATCTGATGCTTTTGATCACATCCTCTTTGATAGACTCACTCTTCCTTTGCACTGTTATTTTTTCCCTATCTCAGTCATGGGTCTTCAACATCCTTTGCCAGCTGCTCTTTATCTACTCCTAAAGTGCTGGTGTTCCTCAGAACCCTGTTCTACATCAGTCTCTTTTCTCTCTGAACACTTTCTGTGAGAAATATTATCCCTTTCCATGGCATTATTGGGATCTATCTGCCAATTATTTCCAAATCTCTATCTTCCCTAAACTCTGGATTCATATATTCGACTGCTTTCCAGAACTTCTTCAGTTGGAAATTCCTGAAAACATATTAACCAACTCCCTCCCTCAAATCTATTCCTCTAATAATGCTCCTTATCCAAACATATGCCACACCACCTACCCAGTTTTTCTAGGCAGAAATGTAGGATTCATCCTTAATGACTCTTTTGCTCACCTTCCAAATTCAGTCAATAACCAAGTTCAGTATAATCTGCATATTTGAATCCACCCAATTCTCCCTGTCCCCACTGGCCTAAGTGATCACCATCTATGTGGCATTTTGCACATCGCTTTACTAGTTTCCTGCCCCCAGGTTTCTCCCTTTGGATCATTTTCCACAAACCAGATGGTTCTTTATGTAAATGCAGTTCTGTAAATTCACGACTTGTGTTTAAAATCCTTTAGTTGCTTCTCACTGTCCTTAGGATGCGGTCCGAACTTCTTATCACGGTTCATAAGCCTCTCATGATCAGTAACCTGCCATCAATCTGAACTCCACTCACACTGACCTCCAGTGTTTCAGACACACCCTGCTTCCTTTTGCCTCTAGGCCTTCATAGATGCAGTTTCCTCTGCTCGGAGCATTCTACTGTAGGGCCTCTAACATCTGTAGACTAAATTCTAGCCTCAAATTATCATTTATCTTATTCCTGAATCAAAACTGAACTTGGATACTTAATTTTTTATTCTTGAATTAAAACCAGGATTTATATTATTATCCAATGTATTTCTTTGAAAACTGCAGACAAGGGTATTTTCCAGTGAAACTGTATTTGAACTAATTAACTTAGGGTTCAGTTTTCAAAAATCATAGCTGAATGTAAACTGGAACATTTTTTTTTCATGGTACTGGAATGTTTTCTTGGTTGTTATTCATCATGACATTCTAGCTTTGGAATTTTTCATTTCCAGCTGACTTCTTGCAGACTCCTTTCTTACCTCTCAACCCCTTACCCTCTGGTTGCCCTACACTTGCCCCTAGATGGATCCAGTTTGCATGCAGTGGTAGCTGTTGTGAGGCTGCGGTTAAATAGAGCTGCTCAGACTGCAACAGGAAAGCATTGAATCGAAAGCAAAGGGGAGGAAGCACAAACCGATACCCACCACAAAGCTGCTGAGTGCCCAGCATGACCCAAGCCGCACCCTCTGATGAGGAGTCTTGTGGAGGAGTAAGAAGCCACAGACTTTAATAAACCATCAGCACAGCCTGTCCTCCACTTCCCTGATCCAGCCTTCCTGGGTCACCATGAGTATCACCAGGTACTGACCTAAAGAAGCTGGGTGATGACAGAAAAGTGACCAGAAATGTAGAGGCCGGAGGAAGGTGCCCAAAATGAATGACTGTAGACCATTTTATCTCAAACTCCCTACACAGTTCAGCGTGGTGAGCACGAAGGTCCGGGGCATGAGAATGTTTCTGAGGAGCTCACTGCTTGGAGTGACTCCCAGATGAAGACTCCTAAAATGTTCCCTAAAAATGCCTTTGCTACCTGCCTGAAAGGCTGCTTCTAGTAGTGGCCAAAACAACTTATACAAATTTTATAACTAAAAATAAAGCCCTTGTGAGATACAGTTAAGAGAACTTTAAATTTACCTTACACTAAGGTATGATGACTATTTTTAGATTATTTCCTGACTTCAATGGAGGGAGGAGAAAGGAAGGAGATGGAGCAGCAAAGACATATGTTACCTACTTAATGATTTCGCCCATGGCCTACCCTGTTTACATTTGTCCCCTTTGCTATCAAAGGAGATATTAAGGAATTATAGGAAAGGGAATGAAAATCTGGAAAATATATAGGAACTAAGTGTAGATTTTAAACACCGGTAAGGCGGAGAACTCCTTGGAACTCTAGAGCTTCACAGTGGCTCTATAATTCACCTGTTCAGGTTCACTATCTCAGAATTTCAGAAGGTGAGATCTGGGCCCTACTTTTGCAGCTGGAAGGTCAGAACCCAAAGAACGGAGGTGACTGACTCAGTCTGGAGGAAAGGTTGCTTGGCTTGGCTGGAAGTGGGTGCTTGTGTCATCATAGAGTGCCAACCTCATACTTCAGATAACAGAACAGGAAATACTGTTAGTGCAGCTGGGAGAGCAGAGGACTGACTGTGTATCCAAGACCATTAAGTTATTTAGTCACCTCTTTGTGTTGTACTTTCTGTCCTACAAGGGACCAGAACTGGCTGTGGGGAGCTTGGGCAATAGATGAAGCAGGCCATCAGGCCAGTTCCTGTTCCTTGCAGCTTTCTTGCCCTTCCTATCATGTTCAGCTTCTTCAATCTGCTCAACCCAGAAAGTCTTCCAAGACTGACATCATTACCACAGTTTAAATGGAAGAATCTTAGGCATTGTGACAGGAGACGGAGTAACAATTCTGGAGTAGAGGAACCGTCTCTCACAAGGCCTCTCTACTACAAGTAGTAAAAATTTGTGCTTTATTTTAGCAAACACAACAACAGTGAATTGGAAAGGATCTAATAAAGGAAACAGAACAGAATTCGTAGCCAGATGACTTTGTTTTGAAACTATTCTTCCTTTCTTCCCTTCCTCTCTCCGTCCCTTCCTTCTTTCCTTCCGTCCTTCCCTTCAGAAATGAAAGGACAGGGAGGATACCATAGAATGGGAAGCTCCTTAGACCTCAGAGGAGTGCTGCAAGCTTCCTAAGTCTGAGTGCCTGCTCAGAGTTTGCCTACTTTCTTCAGTAGTCAAGGACATTCCTCAAGTTGTGTTTAATACCTATGCATGATCCAAACTGCAGTAGGTGGGTGACTGCATTCCCCAGGTGCAATCTTTCAGCATGTGACCTGATGTAGTACATTACATTCCTTAGACAAGGAAAAATTAGCAATATGAATGCAAAGAGGGGAGGCAGAGAGTGTAAGCTACTCTAAAACACTTAGTTATGAAAGAAGAAAGATTGGCTAGAGAGCATGTGTAATAAGGAATGAATTTCATTTTTTTAATTGAGAGAGGTTCAGGAATGTTTATATATTTGAGGAAAAAGCATAGTGAGAGATCTTAACAAGTCACTTCATTCCTAAGCTTTGATACCCCCATCTGAGGTGAGGAGGAGAGGAGAGGAGTTTCTATAAAGATTAAAATTAAATTAAAATCATATGCACAGTAGTGGCTTATATGCCGCAAAGCCCTTTACACATGTTAATTATTATAACTACTATAATCTAGTGACTGTACAGATGAGTAAGCCCTGGTCACAGCTATTCTATTTTTTCTACCCTATATGACAGGACTGTCAAGAGGAGACAGGCTCTTGAGTAGGCAGGGCTAAGACACATAAATAAGAGGCTAATATTGATGTGATTTGTATCTTGACATGCTTTGAGCTTCTGGAGGATGGTGTGTATATGTGTGTGACTTACTAGATGCAATGATTTACCACTGTATTATTTATTTTAACTTGCCCTGTATTCTTATTTTAAAAATCTTACTTAAAACATGGACACATGTCAAATCCAACATGTCTCTAAAAAGATCTAATGTTTGGAGAAAATTTTGGAAATATTCACAAACTATGCATGTGGTAAAGGTCTATTCAGAATCTATAAGGAACTTAAACAATTCAACAAGCAAAAAATAACCCATTAACAAGTAGGCAGGCCAGGAGCAGTGGCTCACACCTGTAATCCCAGCACTTTAGAAGGCTGAGGCAGGCAGATCACTTGAGGTCTGGAGTTCAAGACCAGCCTGGCCAATATGGTGAAACCTCCCCTCCTAAAAATACAAAAATTAGCCAGTTGTGGTGGTGCACACTTGTTATCCCAGCTACTCGGGAGGTTGAGGCAGGAGAATCGCTTGAACTCGGGAGGAGGAGGCTGCAGTGAGCCAAGATGGCGCCACTGTATTCCAGCCTAGGTGACAAAGTAAGACTCCGTCTCATAAACAAATAAATAAATAGAATACATTTAAAAAGTTGGAAAAAGACATGAACAGATACTTTTCAAAAGAAGTCATACAAGCAGACAACCAACATGGAAAAATACTCAACATCACTGATCATTAGAGAAATGCAAATCAAAACCATATTGAGATACCATCTCACACCAATCAGAATGGCTATTATTAAAAAGCCAGGCCAGGCTCGGTGCCTCATGCCTGTAATCCCAGCACTTTGGGAGCCGAGGAGGATGGATCACCTAAGGTCAGGAGTCTGAGACCAACTTGGGCAACATGGTGGAACCTTGTCTCTACTAAAAATACAAAAATTAGCCGGGTGTGGGGGCACATGCCTGTAATCCCAGCTACTCAGGAGGCTGAGGCAGGAGAATTACTTGAACCCAGGTGACAGAGGTTACATTGAGCCAAGATCGCACCACTGCACTCCAATCTGGGCAACAGAGCAAGACTGTCTCAAAGAAAAAAAAAAAAAAAGTCAAAAAGCTACAGTTGGTGGCGAGGCTACCAAGAAAAGGAAATACTTACATACTGTTGGTGTGAATGTAAATTAGTTCAGCTACTGTGGAAAGTAGTTTGGTGATTTCTCAAAGAACTTAAAACAAAATTACCATTTAACCCAGCAATCTTCATTACTGAGTATATATCCAAAGGAAAATAAACCATTCTACCAAAAAGACACATGCACTCACGTGTTCATCACAGCACTATTCACAATAGCAAAGACATGGACTCAATCTAGGTGTCCATCAACAGTGGATTGGATTTTTAAAAATGTGATATATACATAGTATGGTATAATACACAGCCATAAAAAAGAATGAAATCATATCCTCTGAGCAACATGGATGGAGCTAGAGGTCATTATCCTAAGTGAATTAAGGCAGAAACAGAAAACCAAATGTGTTAGTATGTTTTCACAAGTGGGAGTTAAGCATTGGGTGCTCATGGACATAAAGATGACAACATTTGTGCACAAGTTTTTGTACGGAAATATGTTTTCATGGCTCTTGGGTAGATTCCCAAGATGAAGAATTGCTGGGTCATATGGGAAGTCTAATTTTAGCATTTCGAGGGACTGTCAAACTTTTCCAAAGTGGTTGCACCATTTTACTTTCCCACTAGTAGTGTATGAGCTTTCCAATTTCCACACATCCTTACCAACAATTGTTATTTTCTGCCTATATTATTATAGCCATTCTAGTGGGTGAGAAGTGATATCTCATTGTGCTTTTGATTTATATTTTCCTAGTGACTTTTCATGTGGTCATTTGTATATTTTTCTCTTGAAAAATATCTTGTAATCATTTGCCCATTCCTAACTTAGATCATTTGTCATTTTTTTATTGATTTGTGTTTTTTACATTCTAGTCCCTTATCAGATAGTACAATTTGCAAATACGTTCTCCTATTCTGTGGGGCTGTTCTTTCACTTGTTGGTGTCCTTTAAAGCACAAAAGTTTTTTATTTTGATTAAGTTCAACTTATCAACTTTTTTTTTCTCTTTTATTATTTGTGCTCTTGATGTTGCATCTAAGAAAGTACTGCCTAACTCAAAGTCACAAAGATTTACTGCTTAACTCAGGTCAAAAGAGTTAGTTTTCTTCTAAAAGTTTTATATTTTAGCTTCTACATTTAGGCCTACGATTCACTTTGAGTTAATTATTGTGTACAGTCTTAGGGGTCCAAATTAATTCTTTTGCATATGGATATCTAGTTGCCCAGCACCACTTGTTGAAAAGACCATTTTTTCCCCATTGAATTATCTTGGCTCTTTTGTTGAAAATCAATTGATTGTAACTGTTAGGGTTTATTTGTGATTCTCAATTCTGTTCCATTGATCTGTATGTTTATCCTTAGTAACACACTGTCTTGATTACTGTAGTTTTGTTGTAAGTTTTGAAATTGGGAAGTGTGAATCCACCAACTTTGTTCATCGTTTTGGCTTTTATGAGTCCCATGCATTTCCGTATACATTTTAAGAGCAGCAGAAATTGACAAGTTGTTTCTAAAATTCATTAAAAACCCTCACTTCTAAGAAACAATTAAAATATTTTCTTTCCAACCCAGGGTGAAATTGGATAAGGAGGACTGGGCAGGTACATTTTGAGTTGTGGAGATGGGGATGGGTCATTTGAAAGGGGACCAACCTAATGGAGGAGGGGAATAAGGGAACCACAAAGTTTGGTAAACTTCCCACCCTGGTGAGAGGAATGTTTGTTCAGAGGAGGCAGTTTGTTCTAACACCAGGGAATATTATGAAAGATAATTGAAATTGTAAAGTCCATTGATCTCCCCAGAAGACAAAAAGGTCTCTAAGTAAGCAGTATTGTTAGCTTGTTGGTTCTTATAGAAGAAGATTTTCATCCAACTAAAGGAAGCAGCTGGGCCTTTCTCAGGGCTGTAAGACAGGAAAAAAATGAAGAAATTCCCCTCTGTCTTTTCTTACCTCTCTCTGTGGCCAGCCCTAACTTTTGTCCATCTTTGTTACCCTTCCCTTTTATAAGCTCCCCAAAAAGAGAGAGAGGAGAAAGAGAAAAAGAAGAAAACCATAGTGGGAGAGAGGGTTACAGATGCTGGGGATAGAGGAGAAATTCTGAAGCATTTCAAATTAAAGATCCCTAAGGTACTATGGGTGGAACCTACTAAGTAATATGATGACTTGTAGCAAGAGCCATAAGGATGATCACATCTTCAACTCAGTAATCCAACTCCTGGGAATTTATGTAAGGAAATAAGACATGCAAAAACTATGAGTGGGAATGTTAATGAAAATATTATCTATAATGGTGCAAACGGGAACAACCTAAATCTCCAGAATAGAAGCATGTTTTATGACATCATGGCATGTAAAGATGGCAGATTATAATACTAGCTTCACTGTCAAAATATACTCTGAATTGCATCACTTTTCACTGCATTCTGTATTATTGTGGATCAAGTCACCATTATCCCTCACCTGAATTAGTGCAATGGCCTCCCAACTGGCATTTCTGCTTTCAGCCTTGTTCTCCACCCCCAGTCTACTCTCAATACAGCACTCTTAGCAGTCCTTTAAAAACTTAATTGCAAAATTCATATGGAATCATAAAAGAGCCTAAATAGCCAAAGCAATCCTAAGCAAAAAGAACAAATCTGGAGGCATCACATTACCCAACTTCAAATTATACTACAAGGCTATAGTAACCGAAACAGCATGGTATTGATATAAAAGTAGATACATAGACCGGTGGAACAGACTAGAGAACCTGGACATAAAGCCAGATACTTAGAACCAACTGATCTTCAACAAAGCATACAAAAACATAAATTGGGGAAAGGACACCCTATTTAATAAATGGTTCTGTGAAAACTGGATGGCCACTGGATAGAAGAACGAAACTGGATCCATCTCTCTCACCACATACAAAAATCAACCTAAGATGGAATAAAGACTTAAATATAAGACCTGAAACCATAAAAATTCTGGAAGAAAACATAGAAAAAATTCTTCTGGACATTGGTTTAGGCAAAAAAATTATGACTAAGACTCCAAAAGCAAGTGCAACAAAAATTAAAATAAATAAATAAATGGAACCTGATTAAACTAAAAGGCTTTTGTGCAGTAAAATATATAATCATCAGAGTAAATAGAAAACCCACAGAATCAGAGAAGATATTTGCAAGCTATCCATCCAAGAAAGGACTAATATCCAGGATCTACAAGGAGCTCAAACAAATCAGCAGGAGAAAAAAAAAAAAAAAAGAAAAAAATAATTCTATTAAAAAGTGGGCAATTTACATAAATAAATGCTTCTCAAAAGAAGATACACAAATGACCAACAAACATGAAAAAAGTTCAACATCACTGATCATCAGGGAAATGCAAATCAAAACCACAATGAGATACCACTTTACCCCAACCAGAATGGCCGTTATTAAAAATACAAAAAGCAATAGATGTTGTCACAGATGTGGTGAAAAGGGAACACTTACACACTGTTAGTGGGAATGTAAATTAATATAACATCTATGGAAAACAGTATGACGATATCTCAAGGAACTAAAGGTCGCAATCCCACTATTGGATATCTACCCAAAGGAAAATAAGTAATTATATCAAAAAGACATCTGCACGTGTATGTTTATCGCAGCACAACTGACAACTGCAAAGGTATAGAACTAACCTAAGAGCCCATCAACCAATGAGTGGATAAAGAAAATGAGGTATATATATGCCATGGAATACTACTCAGCCATAAAAAAGAATGAAATAATGTCTTTTGCACAACTTGGATGGAGCTGGAGGCCATTATTTTAAGTGAAATAACTCAGGAATGGAAAACCAAATACCATATGTTCTCACTTATTAGTGGCAGTTAAGTTATGGGTACACTAAGGCTTACAAAGTGGTATAATGGTCATTCGAGATTCAGACAGGGGAAGGTTGGGAGGAAGGTGAGGGATAAAAAACTGCATATTGGGTACAATGTATACTACTTGGGTGACAGGTGTACTAAAATATCAGACTTCACCACTATACAATTCATCCATGTAACCAAGCACCACTTATACCCCAAAAGTTATTGAAATAAAAATATATTTAAAATTTAAAAAAGAAAACCTAAATGTGTCATCCACTACTCAAAAGTTTCCATGGCTCCTTCTCATTTAGTATAAAAGCCAATGTCTTTGATTAGTCCTGGGCCCTACCTCATCTGGCCTCCACCTGTGACTTCATCTGATATTTTTCTTCCTGTACACTCCATTCTGAACATATAGCCTCCTAACTGTTTCTTGAATATACCAGGCCTCCTCCTGCCCCAGTGACTTTTGACCTTCTGTCTGCCTCAGAGTATCTTCTCCCAGATATCCATTAGTTTGTTCCTTCATTGCCTTCAGATCTTTGTTCAAATGCAACCAATGATACTTTCTTTTCCTGACCATCCTATTTAAACTCACTATCTTCCTCGCATCCCTCAGCCTCTAGCATATCCTGTTCTTCTTCCTTGCTTTATTCTTCCAACGCTTATCATTTTACTTGACTTATTTATCTGAGCTGTTGTCTATTCCTCCCCCTGCCACCTGTGCTCTATGAGAGGAAGGATTTATGTATTTTCCTTGCTACTGTATCTTCAGTGTCTTGACTATTCCTGGCACAGAGTAGCTGCTTAATAAATATTTACTGAATGAGTGAATACATCCACAAAAGTAGTGATTATGAACATTAGGTCACAACTTGAAAAGTGGAAATATGTAACTGTAAGCTGTCATGTGCACAGTGGCTGTGGCAATGTGGTGTAGCACAGTCTGGGAACTGCAGATGAGAGAGATCTGGATTTGAATCCTGAGTTCACTCCTTCCTAGTTATGTGAACTTTGGCAAGTGTACCTAACTTCTCCGTTTTATCATCTGTGGAACAGGTAGAATAATGCCTCCTTCACAGAATGGTGAAAATTAAGTGAGAAGATGTAGGAAAAACCTGACACCTAATAGAGGTTCTATGCACATTATCATTCTCCTCAAGAATATATATCCAGTGGGTAAGAACTGCAAAATAATTGGGTGTTTCAAAGACAGGGATTTTATGAAAAAATTTTAATACACAGGTCCTCTCTAAGCATGGATATATATATATAAAAAGAGTGCCAGACTAGGAGTATGGAGACCTGAGTTCTGGGTTCACCTCTGATACAAGCTGTGTGACATTAAGCAAATCCTAACCTCTTGGGACTGTTTTTTCATCTGCAAAATGAAGAAGCAGAATTTAGTAAGTCTGAGTCCCATCAATGCTTAAAATTCTGTAATTCAGAAAGGCAGGTCATTCCACCTAGTTTCATCCCGCTTCAGCCCAGCCTTACTCAGATGTGCTGGCCAGATGTTTCTAATCTTACGCATAAAAGACTGTATTTGGTATTCAGAGGCCAAAAGAAACTGGACAATTTAGGAAAAGCACTAAGCAGATGAGTTTTCCTTCTGTCTGATTCTTAAACAGCTACATGACTATTATTCAAACTTAAGAAAACAGGAAAAGAAAAGCAAGTATGCGTATTTAGGTTTGAATCAACTACGTGAATATTTAGCCATGAAGAAAACTGCTCTTTTGTGTGTGTTTTATTAATTATTATTTGTACAACAACCAAAAAGTAGATGTCAGCAGTTTTCAACTGTAACTATAACCTTGTACCATGGGGCTGTGAGCCGAAGCACAGGAGGGAGTGGCTGGAAGGGAATCTGGCTAGAGCCTTCCCCTGCTCTGGAAAGCTCGTGGCTTTGTTTTTTTCACATTGCTACACCAAGGCGGAGGAGAGGAGGATGTTTGGGTTTACAGGCCACCAGCCCACCAGCCACTGTCAGCAAGTTTGTAGCCCTGGCTTCACTTCCCTGAAAGGGCGGGGGAGTTTCAGCTGCCCTGGCCTCCCTCCAGCAACTGAGCCACAGAGGATTCAAATACCCCATCAGTTGCAAGGCCCTGACTTTACCCAGCTGAAAACTGACTATCTCATCTGGGAAGGGTCAGTTAAAAAATGACAGAACTGCCTAAAGTAAACAAAGGGAACAACCACAACAGAAACTTTCTCTGCGACGTTTCTTTATAATTACCGGCCCATCCCACCAGGGCTCTGGCTTGAGTCCCCTTCCACTCTCCCTGCCCCCACAGGACCTTGTTTGAGTAAGTCCTAGCTGACCTGAGGATCGCCTCCCTATCTACGTGCCTCTGTCCCGCCCTCTCCATGGAGGGGAGGGAGACTCCAGATTGCAGGAAGTTTTGAGAATGGAGTTTGAGGATTGTCAGGCAAGAAACCCTCTAGAGCTCATTCATTAGGACCCCTAATAGATGAGTAAACAGCTTAAATGAAGTGCCTAAAGTTGAGAGCAAGTGTGGGACAGAACTGGTTTTCTTCTTGCTAACCGAGTGCTCTTTCCAGGTAATCATATACTGTTGTAAGGGACTAAAGATAAGGAAACTAACATTGAAGTTCTCTTTCTCCACCTTTTCATTCTAAACAAATCCTACTTTGTTGAACTTTACAACTTTATAGATAGGCCATGCATGGTCGCTCATGCCTGTAATCCTAGCACTTTGGGAGGTCGAGGCAGGTGGATCATGAGGTCAGGAGTTCAAGACCAGCCTGGGCAAGATGGTGAAATCCTGTCTCTACTAAAAATACAAAAAAAAAAAAAAAAAAATTAGCTGGGTGTGGTGGCAGGTGCTTGTAATCCCAGCTACTCAGGAGACTGAGGCAGAGAACTGCTTGAACCCTGGAGGCAGAGGTTGCAGTGAGCTGAGATCATACCACTGCACTCCAGCCTGGGCGACAGAGCAAGACTCCATCTCAAAAAAACAAAAACAAAAAACAAAACAACCAAAAAACAAAACAAAAAAAAATGCTGTATAGATAAACATATTTTGAATTTAGACTTGAGGACAAGGACTAAATATTACACTCTGTGTACCTTGTTCGTATTTCAGAGTTCATGAAGTGTATTCATGGCCAGCAGCCAAGTAGAGTGGGTAGGACATTGGCTTCAGAGTTCAGCAAGTCTCAGAATCCCATCTCTGCACATTCTAGCTGCGTAAACTTGTAAGCAGATTATCTACTCTAAAACTTAGTTTCCACATTTGCAGAAGGGGAGCAATAATAGCTCCACCTTATTATTTTGCCATGAGGGTTTCATGAGATGATACACGTAATGCACATTGAAAAACTCAATAAATGTTAGAAATTGTAAATAGTCCTGGAAGGCATTTATCATTCCCGTTTTACAGATGAGAAAATTAAAGCTCAGAGAGTTTAAGGGCTAGAGCCATATAATTAGTTAGTAAGGTAGCTAGGATTTAGCTCAGACTCCCAGCTCCATATCCACAGTACTTGCTGCCCCACCACTGAGTGTAGACAACTGAGGTGGCTCTAAGCTATGGGTCAAATATGTCTGTCCATATCATCACGGAATGACATGTTATTTATTAAGTCCACACATGCTTGAGGTGCCAGGAAATGGATGCTTCCGGGGTGAGGTAGGCTCTTCATGTGCAGCCTTCATGTACAGATTCCAGCCAAGGAAATCAAGCCTGGCACTAGTCCTTTGCCCAAGCCCAGGGACGTCCCAGGGACGGAGTAGGTCGGAAGTCCTTGAATATCCTCAGCCTTCCTTTCCTCTAGCAATGCTTCCTTGATGCCCTAAGAATATTTTGCTTACCCTGATATTAGAGCCCTCTTTACACTCTCAAGCGTTCTAGTATTTTGGGTGTCCATCTGATTCTCCTGTTGAAACAGTGGACTCCAAAGTGAAGTGCTCAAAATGGTACATAGGGGTATGAGAAAAACATATGTGAATACTTGCTTCTATTTATTTTTAAATCTAAAATATTAAGAAAATTAGGTTTTACCAATATTAAAATATCACAGTAGAGCATATATAATTTATAGTAAACATGCAATTAGTAGGCATGTATGCTGGTTTTCTTTTCTTTATATTTTTTTTTTTTTTTTTTTTTTTTTTTATGGAGTGGTATGAAGAAAAGAGACTAGAGGTAACTGTTCTGGAAAGTAAGCTCCTACAGGCAGAAGCTGTGTCTTTTTCTAATGTGTATTCCACCCCTCCCTCATTACCTAGCACTAAATGACTCTTCCCTGATTAAATGAATTTGGCATCTATGTAAACTTGATTGTCTTTCTTGTTTTTCCTCTCCTTTTGTCATCCATCTGATATAATATTATGTCTTATTCAATATTCTCCCAAGACCTGAACAAATAATAAAGCTGTGTTAGTAAAGAGTGCAAATTGCCATAAAAGACTGAAAATACAAGATTCATAGTCCCCAAGGAGATGGTTAATGGTAGTCAATAAGGCATATAGTGGGCGAAAGAAAAGCTAAATGTAAAACTTCATGGAAGAACTCATGGACACAAAGTCAGGCTGGGAGCGCCAGCACTACAGTCTGAGAAATCAAATGTAATCTGAGCATATGTGTATTTTCAAACTAACAATTGCCCTCCCTCTCCTCTGAAACTTGCAGAAAGCAATGCAACACAATGCAATGAGCCAGGGTCTTGGAGAAAGAAAGAAGTCCCAACTCTGTCACTGTCCTGGTTGGGTGATCTTGGGCAAGGTCTCTAATCACTCCCACTCCCAGGAAAATAGTTCCTCACCTACAAACAAGGTTGAGCTAGATGATTTTGGAGGTTGCTTCATGCTTTGAAGCAACCCATGTTTTCTTCCTGAGGCAATTTATACTTCAAGTGACACCATGAAGCTCACTGGACCAAAAATATCACCTTACCACCAAGCCTTTCATGGTTTGTGACATCCTCTCCTCAGGCACCGTGTCTCTATGTGGTGCTTCCCAACCTAGCAATAACTTACTGGCATGAATCCACTTCAAGTATCAGTTATATCCATAATGCATGTAGAGTGGGAAAGCAAGATATGAAAGATTATATATGTGGTATGCATATGTCTATAAATACATACAAATGTATGTGCATACACATAGAAAAAGAACTGAAAGATACTCAGCATACCTTCAATGGTGATTATTCCTAGGGAATAGGAAAGCAAGATGAAGGTATGAATTTTACCATTTACTTTAAATTCTCCTATATTTTGTTGTTTTAAAAAATAAACTATTTTACTATTTAAAATAAAATTTTTAAAAATAAGTGTTAAAGTCCTATACAAATGCTTGATAATATTTGT
The DNA here is from genome assembly GCF_001698545.2 of Rhinopithecus bieti. NCBI lineage: Eukaryota > Metazoa > Chordata > Mammalia > Primates > Cercopithecidae > Rhinopithecus > Rhinopithecus bieti. The sequence goes on from NW_016827918.1 coordinate 232,233, forward strand.
AATAAGTAGCACCAGTTTCTTCAAGAGGCCCTACCAGAAGCAAATCTGCATCTTGATACTGCATTAGAGCCTTGGCTGAAGTACTAATAATACCCGAACATTCTATGGAGGATAGGGCCCTGGACTGGGAGACCCTAATCACATAATCAGAAACTCTTATTGAGTAATCTTGGGCAACCTGAGTTTTCCCAAACTTTACTCGAGTTTGGTTTTCTCGACTAGAAAACAATGCTTTTGAACTAAATCCTCTATTGGGAACTTTCTACTCTGAAGTCCTGTGATTCTTAACAACAGGACATGCAAAAGACACAGGAAAGTGAGTATGTCCTATGGCAGCCAGGATACTTTCCCCCAAAGCAAAGTGAAAACTGATGTAAAACTCCTTCTTCCTTCCTTATTTTCCTCTCTCTCTCTCTCTCCACCTCTGTTATCTAAATGCTCTATATTTGAAGCATTCATCACTTTATAGGCCCTGATGGGATACAGAGGACAACCTTTTACTTTAGAAGCGGAAAATATCAGATACTTATTTTCCAGCTTCCCTTACAGGTATGCATAAGCATAAGGATCTGTATTGCTTTTTGACTCAGGAGCTAGTGACCTCAAATAGCAAAGACTGCTGAATCTGTTCTGCAGCAGGAAGTGGCATTAGTTGTAATAACAACATTCATTTTCCAGATGCTACAGCGGTGGTTGTTCTGGTGGTTCTAGCAGCAGGGACCAGCATCCAGGCTTGGGGCATTCACTGAGCAGTGGTTTCCATGCAGTGGGGGCATTGATGACTTCATGATATTGTTCTGCGGTACAATTTTAGGTGTTGCTTCTGGCTATGTAGCCTCTAAACCTGGGTTTCTAGTCCTCCTGGAGAGCCTGTGAACTACCTAATATTTTTTTAATAAATTCATTTACTGCTTAGATTAACTACAAATTGTTTCTATTGCTTGTGACCAAAAACGTTTACTAATACACCTGTTATTTTTTTAAAATCATGCACTTGGAGATTATATATATACACACACACACATGTTTTTAAGGGAAAAAAACTCTCCTTCCCTTCCCTTTGTTGATCCCTTATTTTCCCAGTTTCTTCTCTAGAGGCAGTCATAATGATTTGTTTCTTATGTATTCCTCCAGAGATATCTTGTGTGTACACAAGCACATCTATGTATTGAAGAAAAGTTACTAAAAATCACTCAAATAGGATCACTCCATATACACTGTTTCATACTTTGCTTGTAATCTTAAGACTACATGTTAGAGATAATTCCATAAATACAAAGCTGCCTCATTCTTTTTATTATTTTTATTTTTAGAGACAGGGTCTTGCTCTGTCTCCCAGGCTGGAGTGCTGTGGTGTGATTGTAGCTCACTACAACCTCTAACTCTTGAGCTCAGAGGATCCTCCTGCTTCAGTCTCCCAAGTAGCTGGGACAACAGGTACGTGCCACCACTCCCCACTAATTTTTTATTTTTTGTAGAGTCAGGCCTTGCCATGTTGCCCAGGCTGGTCTCAAACTCCTGGCCTCAATTGATCCTCCCATCTCAGTCTCCCAAAGTGCTGGGATTATAAGTGTGAGTGACTGTGCCTGGCCTGCCTCATTCTTTTTATTGGCTGCTTAGTATCCCTCTGAATGAATATACAATAATTTATGTAGCCAGTTTCCTCCTATAAGCAGTTGAATTGCTTACAGTTTTTGTGGCTACAAATAATGCTGCAATGAATATCGTTGTAAATATGTATTTTTAAAAATATATGGAATGCTTCATGCATGTCATCCTTGTGCAGGGGCCATGACAATCTTCTCTGTATCCTTCCAATTTTAGCATATGTGTAGCTGAAGTCAGCAAGTAAATATATCTTAATGTCCAGTGCAAGCAGATACATGTCTGATAATGAAGTTGCAGCGTCAAAAGGTAAATGTAACTTTAAAACTTTGACAGATAGCACCAAAATGCACTGCAAATTTAGTAACAAGTTTTAATCCAGCTAAAAATATTTTAGACTCCTCGTCTCACCAAATCTTTATCTCACCAATGTATATTATCAGATTTTATAATTTTGCTGTTCTAATAGGTAAAAACTGATTTTCTCATTGTTCTGATTTTCATTCTTTAATTTATGAGTGAGGTTGAACATTTTTCATATATTTAAAAGCCATTTGTATGTATTCACCTGTGTTGTCTATTCATGTCCTTTGCCTGTTGTTTTCTATTGGATTTTTACCTGTGTTCAATTCCTTTGTAAAAACTTCGTCTTTTTTTTTTTTTTTTTTCTAAAATAGGTTCTTGCTTTGTCACCCAGACTGGAGTTGCAGTCTGGTATCCTCCTGCCTCGGCCTTGTTTTTTTGAGACAAAGTCTCACTCTGTCACCTGGGCTGGAGTGCAGTAGCGCTATCTCGGCTCACTGCAACCTCCGTCTTCCAGGCTCAAGCGATTCTCCTGCCTCAGTCTCCCGAGTAGCTGGGATTACAGGCACATGTTACCACTTCCGGCTAATTGTTTTGTATTTTTCGTAGAGACGGGGTTTCACCATGTTGGCCAGACTGGTCTTGAACTCCTGACCTCAAGTGATCTGCCTGCCTCAGCCCTCCAAAAGTGCTGGGATTACAGGCATGAGCCACAGCACCCAGCCCTGCCTCAGCCTTTTAAAGTGCTAGGATTACAAGTGTAAGCCACCACACCTGGTCAAAATTCCATATTTTAAAGTGAATTAGCATTTTGTCATACTTGTTGCAAATTTTTTTCCCAATTTGTTTTTGGTTTTCTGACCTTTTAAACTTTGATTTGATTTTTGGTTTTTGCTTTGCATAAATCTTTAATTTTCACAAAGCCAAATTTGTCTATATTTTTGCTTATGGCTCTGGATTTGTTTGGAATGGCTTTTGGCTGGGTAGCTTCTCATGGTTTCAACATTGAAGCTGCTAATTTAGAAAAACAACACTTGAGACTTCTGGTTAAAGACAGCAGATTAAACACATGCTTCACTCCCTCCTAGAACTCAACCAAAATTTAATGTTTTGATTAAGTGATACATTCACATGGTTTTAAAACCAGAAAAATACAAAGAGGCACAGTCTGAAACGTTTCCCTCATCTATGTCTCCCATCAGCTCAGTTCCCACTTTCTCCTGGTCCAGAAATAAGGACTGTTATACTTTCTTATGCGTGTTTCCAGAGTTTCTTTATGCGTATGTAAGCAAGTAAGAATTTTGGTAAACTTTTTTTTAAGGGGAAACCTACAAGGACAAAAGACTATAAAAAGGACAAGAGTAAGAAAGATAATTTTAAAAGCTGGAACATAAGGCCAGGCACAGTGGCTCACGCCTGTAATCCCAGCACTTTGGGAGGCTGAGGCAGGTGGATCACTTGAGGTCAGGAGTTCAAGACCAGCCTGGCCAACATGGTAAAACCCATCTCTACTAAAAATACAAAAATTAGCCAGGTATGGTGGCGGGTGCCTGTAGTCTCATCTACTTGGGAGGCTGAGGCAGGAGAATCACTTGAACTGGGAAGGTCGGGGGTGGGGGTTGCAGTTAGCCGAGACTTAGCCACTGTACTCCAGCCTGGGTGACAGAGTGAGACTGTGTCTCAAAAATAACATAACATAACAACATAACATAACATAACATAACATAACATAACATAACATAACAAAATAAAATCTAAACAAATAAAAGCTAGAACATAGATAAATGAATGGTAACTGAATCAAGGGACCTGAGAAAGCTGAATCCTAAGCCTGAAGATGAGAAAGGTAAAGCAACTCACTTTACATTTCAGAATCCCCCAAATGCTCAGCAATTGGTGGCACCAGGTACTTTTGGAAACAAGGATGAAGTTGTGGCTAAAAACAGTAAGTTGAATCGAAAATCAGTTCAGGAAACAATGAAAGCCCCAGGCCCCTCTTCTCTTGCTGTTAGATGGATTGCCCCTTCCCCACAATGTCCAAGAATGGAGGTTTTTCTGGTGGGAGAGTAAGACAGAGAAGGGACAAGGCACTATTGTGCGAAAGGACAACATGCTGGGGAAAAATAGGAGATTATACATATTGCCTTCTGCCGCCTTCTCTTACTTAGGGAACCCTGACAGCCAGCCTGAATATTAGGAAAGCCGTCTCCGAAACTCTGACACACTGGAGACAAATGCTCTAAAGATAATGCAGAAATGACAGCATCTGTGAAAGAAAAAGAAAACAAGAAGTATTAATAATATCTCCAGAGAAATAAGAGAACTAGTGCATATATGAAATAGGAACAGAATGCTATTTTTTAAAAGGAATATTTAGAGAACAAAAAAAAACTTAGAAATTCAAATACGATAGCAAAAATATAAAAAAGCTTACTAGGTTTGGAAAGTAGAAAGGAAAGCAGAAAGATAACAGATGGAAAATAAAAACTATAAGAGCAAAATTAATTTATCTGGGAGATGACCCCAGGAAACATCTGTAGGGGAGTAAAGTAATGAGAAAAAGATCGTACGGAAGTTAATATATCTAGCAAGTTACTGTGGACAAGTGGAACTTGACTCCATTGGGAAACTCTGGGAGGCCTGTGTAGAAAGCATGCTTCAGGGTTAAACCCCCTCATGGTTGAGCAAGCTGGGATATTTATCTACTAACTCTCATCAGTCATTGGTTAAGGGTCTCTCCCAGGGAAAAGGGGGTTAATTCCCCAACACTTCCTGAGCAAACTTTCAGTAGCTTTTTCTAAGCCCTCAGGCAAAGAGACATATGTGCTGGCAATTTTGAAGGCCTGGATGTTAACTGCCAAGAGAATTCCAGCAGGGCACTGATGGCAAGTGTTATATCTTCCCTGCACTCTCTCTTAGGAAACTACTGAAGAATGTGCGCCACCAAAACAGTGCTGTGAGTCAAGAAAGAGGAAGAGGTGGAATTCAGGAACCAGAGCACTCAACACAGAGGTGAAGAGAGTCCCCAGGATGTGGGTGAAGGGAAGTCCCAAGATGACAGATGTACAGCAGGCCTAGAGGTCAGTCAGCCCAGAGAGGAGCAGATCAGTAGGCTCTGGAAGAGCTCACTTCCAGATGAAATTGATGGAATACCAAGTTTGTTCGGACATAATGAGAGGAGACAAACAGCTAGAGAGGAGTATGGATTAAATTAGTGACATATGCACAGAAAAACTAGGCAGATGAAAAATGAGACCATTATTAACTCCAGAGAAAGCAAAACCGTTTTGAAGAAAGTGATCATAATTTATTACACAACACAGGTGTGAATAGTATTTATTTGATCATAGTAATATAAACACTGAGTGTCAGTTTAATAATGACATAGAAATATAAGCCCATGCAGTATAGGAAGAGGCGAAAACTGAATCCCCATCTTCCACAGTGGAAAGTCAATAGAGAAAACTAAGAAGTAGCTATTTAGAGATACAATGATTTCCCTCCTCCCCCTAAAAAAAGATTTAGTGAAAGCATTGAAAGTTATTTCCTCTGAGGAGTGGGAAACGAAGGGGTGGAGTGGGGGAATGCTATTTCTTGTAATTAGTAATTTAGAACTATTTGATTCTTTAAACTATGTGCATATTTAACTTTGATGTTTAAAAAAACTAAATAAAACTCAGTAATCATTTTTCCTTTGCTGTATGAAAAAGGGAGGAGGTGAGATGGAAAATGCGCATCATTCCTAGCTGATAAGGAAACTGGGCAGGCAAAATGAAACTTTCTTGTTCCATGAGTCCATCAACCCAGCAGGGTCAATGTCTTTTCAATCTTCTTGAGGCAGAAGAAAAGCTATGAGCAACTGGGAAATTAAAACTTAAATTCCTTTGAAAGAGCCATTGATGCCAAACTGACCTGAAATCTGGGGCTACCCTAAGAGGGTTTTGGCCCAAATAAACAGTCCAGGATAAGTACAAAGAAAGGGTTCTTTCAAATGCAAAAATGAAACCAGGATTATATTAAGGGAGCTAGTAACAGCACTTGAGTGTAAGTAGAATGCATTCTTAATTATATCTAATATGAATTTCTTTAAATTCTTTAAATGCCAGTTGTTTTAAAATACAGAAATTAAAAATGTTACCATTTTGATTTATAGTTTTAATTTTAAAAACCATGGGAGTACTTTGTACAGTCTTTTAATTAACCATATCTATGATTGAAATTGCACATTGTGGCCGGGCACGGTGGCTCACGCCTGTAATCCCAGCACTTTGGGAGGCCGAGGCGGGCGGATCACAAGGTCAGGAGATTGAGATCACGGTGAAACCCCGTCTCTACTAAAAATACAAAAAATTAGCCGGCGCGGTGGCGGGTGCCTGTAGTCCCAGCTACTCAGGAGGCTGAGGCAGGAGAATGGCATGAATCCGGGAGGCGGAGCTTGCAGTGAGCCGAGATCCCACCACTGCACTCCAGCCTGGGCGACAGAGCGGGACTGCGTCTCAAAAAAGAAAGAAAGAAAGAAAGAAATTGCACATTGTTTAGGTCTCTGGCCCGATCATGATACCAGAGTTTGTTACTTTCTGATTGCAGGCAAAATAACTACAGGAATGAGGCCTCCTGAAGGCAGAATCAGTTCTCCTTTCTCTTCCTACCTTCAATCTTTACCTACTAGATCCTTCTCCTTAGCCTAGAAAATGCTCAGAAAGTTTCAATCTAAAATAAAATAAAGAAGAAATTCTCACTTAAACTATCACCCAAACTTTCTCTTTTCCTTCATCATAATACTTCTAAAAAAAATACATGCTAACTTCCTTCTCTTCCTTTACTTCCTCACCACATACTACTTCTTAACTCCTTGTAATCTAGCTTTCACTTTGACCATTGCACTGAACCTGCTGTCTCAGAGGTCTCCAAGGACTTCTTACTTGCCAAATTTTGGTCCTGCTTAGCCCTCATCCTCCTCAACCTCTCTGTTTTTGACTTTCAAAATGTCTCACTGTATCTCTCTCTGTTGCTCTGTCTCTCTTCTCTCGTCTCTCTCACCCACCCACCGTCTAGCCTCCTTATTCTGTGTTTTTCCTCTCTTTTGGTTTTCCTTCCTCCCTTGTTATTCTTCCTTTGGCTCTTCTGTCCCCGTCATTCTCTTAAGAATAGGCATCCAATGAGATCCCATTACTCCCTGCAAGATCTGGGATCGGCCTATGTCTCCAACCTCATATGCACCCTGTTCCCCCTTGTTCATTTCACTCCAGTTACACTGATGTTTCAGTTCCTCTAATGGGCCAATGAGCTCTTTATTACCTCAGGACCTACTCTCTCTACCTGGAACACTCTCCCCCACTTCCACCCACCCCCAAAGCACTTCATCTGGCTATTTCCGTATCAACTTTTAGGTCTCAGCTTCATATTGCTTCCTCAGAGTGGCTCTCCCTAAGTGCGTCCCCTCCCCACCCCTCCAAATTAAATCTGTTTCCCCATTTTTTCTATTTTAGAAATAGTTTTTAATCAAATTATTATATGGCTTAAAATGGAAGACTAATTATGTATTTATTTGCTTAAATCTCTGCCTTTCTCACCAGAGTGTAATTTCCATGAGGACAGGAACCATGTCAGTTTTGTTTAACACTGTATCCTTAGCATTCAACACAGACCTTAAAGCAGCAGATGATAAATATTGGTTGAATAAATGAGTGAACAAAGTGCCAGGCACTACAGTAAGTACTTCTTCCTGCTGGGTGCTACAGTAAGTACTTTACATATATCACCTCATTTTCATTCTTACAACAACCCTATGCATAGGTACCACTATCAGATGAGGAAATGAAAGCTTATAGAGACTGACCAATATGCCCAAAATCTCACAGAAAAATAAGTGTAGCTCTCACGACATGAAAAGATGTAGAGGAACCTTAACTGCATATTACTAAGTTAAAGAAACCAATCTGAAAAGCCTTCATACTGTATGATTCCAACTATGTGACATTCTGGAAACGGCAGAACTATAGAGACAGTAGAAAGGTCAATAGTTGCTGGGGGTTGGAAGAAGGGAGAGATGAATAGGCAGAGTGCAGAGGATATTTAAGGAATGAAAATACTCTGTATGATATATAATAGTGGATACGTGTCATACATTTGTCCAAGCCCATAGAGTGTACGACACCAAGAGTGAACCCTAATGTACACTATGGACTTGGATGATGATGATATGTTGATGTAGGTTCATCAGCTGTAACAAATGTACCACTCTGTGTGGGGATGTTGATAATGGAGAGGGCCTCTGCATGGGTGGGGACAGGGAGTATAGGACAACTTTCTATTCTTGCTGCACAATTTTACTGTGAATCTAAAACTGCTATAAAAAATAAAATATTTTTAAAATGAGTGTCAGAGGTAGGATTTGAAATATTTGTTTGACTCTATGTAGGGCTTAATTACTATACTGCTTCCCAGTTGACAAATCTAATACTTTCACCGTCCAAAGCTTCCCTCACACTTACTTCCTGTTGTCTGTTTCTATGGTTTCTCGAGTCCTCCTTCCAGGATCCATTCCAAGCCAGATAATGGTACGTGGGTGGGAAACTGTGGTTATGGAGGAGACTGGACAGACCTGGAAGCTTTTCTTTTCTAACACATGTTTCTGAGGATCCCTCAGGAAGCCTGTGAAGGAGGAAAACCACGGTGATGGTCAATGCTCTGACAGCTCCCCTGCCTTTCTCCATGCTATTCTCCTGCCGTGCCTTCCCCAAGGCTGTGGGTTGCTCCCCACTGTGCTGCTCCCCTCGGGCCTTCTCTCCCTGCCCACATTTGCATGTGCCAGTCCTTTCCCCTTACAAAAATGTCCACATAGAATGGTAAGTAGAAAAAAAATAAGAGGCAATACTGTGCAAATAGTTGTTATGGGTTGAATTGTGTCCTCCCAAAATTGATACGTTGGAGTCCTAACCCCCGTTACCTCAGAAGGTGACCTTATTTGGAGATAAGGTTGTAGATGTAATCAATCAAGTTAAAATGAGGTCATAATGAAGTAGGAGGAATCCTTAATTCAAAATGACTATTTCCTTATAAAAAGAATGCCATGTGGAGAGGCAGACACGTACCGAGGATACTGCCACGGGGAGAGGCGGACATGCACCGAGGATACTGCCACGTGGAGAGGCGGACATGCACCGAGGATACTGCCACGTGGAGAGGCGGACATGCACTGAGGATACTGCCATGTGGAGAGGCGGACATGCACCGAGAATACATGCCATGTGGAGAGGAAGGCAGAGATAGGGGTGATGCAGCGGAAAGCAGAGATTGGGGTGATGCAGCAGAAGCTGAGAAACACCAAAGACTTCCAGCAAAACAGCAGAAGACAGGAGAGAGGCCTGGGACATATTCTCTCTCACAGTCCTCACAAAGAACCCACGTGCCAACCCCTTGATCTCAGACTTCTAGCCTCCAGACCTGTGAGACGGCAAATTGCTGTTATTTAAGCCACTCAGTTGTGGTACCTTGTTATGGAAGTGCTAGCAAGGCTCATAGAAATAACAGAATCCTGATCTTGTAAAGCAAAATAAACTCATGTATTACAGGTTATCATCTTACATCCACACATACACATACACGTAGATGAACACATAGAAACAATGAAAGGCAATATATTTTAAAAGTTATCAATACTTCTTTGGGGATAATGGATGCTGAGTAATTTTGCTTTGTACTTTTCTCTGCACCTTTGGGTATTTTCTCAGTTTTCTTACCTCTCTACAATATTATGCATTACATAGACCAGCGGTCCCCAACCTTTTTGGTACCATGGATATGTTTTGTGGAAGACAATTTTTTCCACAGGTGGGGGCAGCAGTGGGGATGGTTTCAGGATGAAACTGTTCCACTGCAGATCATCAGGCATTAGATTCTCATAAGGAGCATGCATCCTAGATCTCTAGCATGTGCAGTTCACAATAGGGTTTGCGCTCCTATGAGAATCTAATGCTTCCACTGATCTGCCCAGGAGGCGGGGCTCAAGGGAGTATGCGGCCTCTTCTTAACAGGCCACAGACTGGTGCCTGTCCATGCCCCGGGGGTTGGGGACCTCTGACACAGACAGATCCCCAGAGCTTAGTTTCCTCATCTGTAACTTGAGAATAGCTATACCAATCTTCCAGCACTGTTGTGAGGATGAAAGTGCCTGACACAAATAATAGGTCACTGGGTCTTCCTGGAATAGGGAAAGCAGCTCCAAAGAAGTAAACCTGGACAGACCTCTGTACCTCTCTCTATTCATCATCAGGCTTCACTGTTGCTGCTAAGCAGGCATGCAGATGCTGCTCAGCACTGGCCTCCCTCTGTGGTAAGGGTGGATATGCAGAGATGAGATGGCACAGGGGAGCTAGCTCGATGTCTTGGGTTTGGGAAGGTCAGCAAAGAAAGGCAAGAGATGGAAAAGTTTGATTGAAGAATGTTGGCTAGGTAAGGACAACTTAACCCATTTGGGGTAACATTTCTTAGTTTGGGGTGGGGTCCAATGGGGCAACTGAAAAGGAAAAAGGGACTGAGAGAGATTAGAAGACATAGCCACGAAGCCCAACAATCCCCTCCCACAGGAAGAATGCCTTGCCTCTTCATTTCTTCTCTGAAACCCCTCTAGAAATGGGAGTGGACGACGTAACTTACTTATTATCATTTTCCACAGCCCCTGGGAAGATGTTCTTTCCCCAGGAGGAGTGTTTCCCAAACATCCCTCCTTCTGGCCATATCTGTGATAAGTTGTTCTTTTCTGGGACTGTTTAGGTAGCCTTGACTCTGACTTACTCAATAGGGCAGGTTAGTTGTCTTGAATCTTGAATTTAGCCATTTGTGACTTCATATTAATCTTTCGTCTCCAAAAACATTGGGCTGTTTTGCCTCTTTCTACTCGCTTGTGTCTTCTTTATCTTAATTCCAAATCCCAGCAACTCAGAGAAGAATTGGGTCCCACAAGTGATATTCACAGTCTGTTGCTTTATGGGAGGTCATTGAAGCCCTTTCCCCATTTACTTTGTCAAAATCTGTTATCTCTTTTCATTCCTAACTTTTTATCTGCAAGATTACATAGCAACATGGGAAACATTTATAATATTAAATAGTGAAAGAAGGGGACACAAAAATTGCATGTAAATTATGATTCTATGTAAAAAAAGACTGAGCAAATAGACAAACAAAAAGACATACACACATACAGGGAAAATAAAAATGGAAGAAAACAAAACAAAAAATGAATAATGGCTATGGTAAAGTGCTGGGATTGTGTTTTTTTTTTATTCTTCTCTATTTACCTAAAAATTTTAAGGTAATAAGAAAATACTTTTATAATTAAGAAACAAACTTACTAAAATAAAACAGGGGCAGAATGAGGAACAAAGTTTGCTAAAATGCATAAAACAGGAAAGCTTGTAGATAAGGTTTTATGGAAGTAAATATACGTAGCTTCCAGCTTAGTGTGTGTGAGCTGATGGAGAAACATGACTGCAGAGCTCTTATGGAAGGCGTTTAACCATTTGTCACCCTTGCAGTCTACTTCAAGAGTGACTAAAAGGAAGAACAACAACTAAGAGGAAGACTTCAAACCTGTTGAGGATTTGAGAAGAGAGGCTAGAAGTCCAGGCATGTTAGAGGTTTTGGGGCTGTAGAGAGATACTGTAGGAGTTACTATATTGGGGGTTTTCTGGGAAGTGCTTCAAGCATGACATTGTAAGGCTATAATACTGTTTATTTTTAGAAGTCCTGTTGAGAGGAGTATCTTTCACCTCTCACTAAATTAGCTATGCTCCTTGGAACCATGGACATCTTTCTGCTGTAGCAGCAATAGGATCAAAGCACGTGTTTAGAAAGAGAAGTGAAAAACACCAGATGTGAGCAAAACCACAAGGGGAATTTCAGACAGGCAGCATGCACCAGATGACCCAATTTGGAATGTGGCCCAGGCCCCAGGACAGGCAGACCCTGTAAGGATCTGGCTGGACAGTCAGAAGTTATTGATCCCGATTTAAGCCAAATGTTGCTAAAACTTGATCTGTGACCTTGCTTAAGCCATTGACCTCCTCTAAACCACTTTCACCATCTGTAAAATGCAAGGACTGTGGATTTCCTCTCAGGAATAGCTAATGGAAACCATGCTAAAACCTAGAGATTAGAATGCAGCATGATCTTGCGATCTTGAAGAATGGTGGTAAATTGTATTTGATTATATAAATACCACAACATACACACACTTACAGTGTATAGATGCACATACTTTATGAGAAGAATGTGTATAAAAAACAGAATTGGCCGGGCGCAGTGTCTCACGCCTGTAATCCCAGCACTTTGGGAGGCCGAAGCAGGTGGATATCTTGAGGTTAGGAGTTCCAGATGAGCCTGGCCAACATGGCGAAACCCCGTCTCTACTGAAAATACAAAAATTATTGGGGCATGGTGGCACCTGCCTGTAATTCCAGCTACTTGGGAAACTGAGGCACGAGAATCACTTGAACTTGGGAGATGGAGGTTGCAGTATGCTGAGATTGCACCTCTGCACTCCAGCCTGGGCAACAGAGCAAAACTCCATCTCGAAAAAAACGAAAACCCCCCCACGGATTAAATATTGTGTTCCATCAATTCACAGAGTAAATAATCTACGTGTTGACAATTGAAGGGGTAGAAAAAATATTTTTTCTCTTGCACATAGCTCTTTAAGACTCCTAGGGCCAGATTCAGCATACTGTCTAGCACAGTTAGTGACAAATGAATGCTAGTATAGAATAGAGCTTATGCTTCAAATTTCAACTCTGTTCACCTCTTAGTTGCTATGTGGCTTTGGGTAAGGCACTCCATCGTTTTGTGCCTTGGTTTCCTAATCTGTAAAATGGGGATAATACTAGTACCTACCTCATAGACTTGTGAAGATTACATAAAGTGATATATCTAAAGAGCTTAGATGAGTGCTGGGTGGATAATGTTAGTTATTACTATCTTCTAAAGTCTTCTGTGTGGACTTCAAAACTCTCTGCGTTTCTTTAGTTTATCTCCATTTTCCCATCTAAATGTTTCCCACATTCTTGCTCCATTCAAGACTATTTCTTGTTTGTCTTATTCATCTATGTAGGATATTGCTCCCTGTAGACTTTAAACCAGCTTACTCATTCCCCCTCAAAGCCATTACTTTATTCCTATTTACGTCAATTTTGAGTCAGTCTCTAAGTTGACCCCACAACCAGAAATCTATGAAGTGTCACTAAATCCTCTGTTCTCCCACTCCTGGGCTTCTTATATGACAGGATGTCCTCTTAACCACAGGGGATGTTTCACTAAAATTAAAACATATGTCTTTATCTTCTTTAATAGAAGAAATAATCGGTTATGGCATCACAGTATATAACAGAAAATCAGCTTTGGATCACTGAGCATGGCTGTCTTTAAGAGGATGGGGCAGGGAGAGGAGTCCTGGGTGCAGTGAAAATGCCTTCCACCCTTTGGAGAGACATGGTCATTGGAGAGAAAGAGGGATGCAGTACAGGGTCCAGGAAGGGAATATACTGGAATTCATCTTAGATCTCATGTACCCAGGAAGTGACTCTGTATGAGAACAGAGGGGAAAATCAATAACTGATCAATGAGAGCTATGGTATTTTGGACTTAGGCCTATTAGGGGATGATGAGGGCAAAACTGAGAGGAATGTTAGGGAATCACTTTCTCTAAAGTATCAATATAAATTGACTCTACTTTTGGCGCTCATGAAAACGGCAGAAAGAGGACATCACACCCCCTACCTGGACAACTTCTGATGCAGTTTCACCAGCAACAGCGTCACTCCTTTCCAAGAGCACTCTTGTCTTCCACTGTTACCTTGTATGATTATGTGATTGTTGTTATCATTCTTATCATTATCACTTTTAAATCACTTGACTTTTCTTTCATCCCTCCACTATATTATCTTCTAAAATAACTTTACTATAAGATGATTTAATCCCCTGGAAATTTTTGGGCCCCTATTATGAAGGCTAAATCCTAGGGAATACATAGATGAGTAAAAAAGTCATTGCTCTTAAGGAGCTCATATCACAAGATTTAGGCAGATTGAAATTGCTAACCGACATGTAACCTAGGTCCAGGTGCTCCTAATTATCTTCCCTATTGGTTTGTCTTGTCCTGTTCATTTATTTAACACATATTTATTGAGCACCTACTATGTGCTAGGCACTGGGCTAGCCTAAGGATGCAATAGCAACTAAAATAAGCATCGTATTTACTTTTACAGAATATAACTACGATATGAAGAACTAGGCTCAATGATATACCTGGTTGACTACAGAAAAATATTAAGTATTCCTGTCTCTCCTCCACAGAGTGGGGTGCACGCCAATGCACTCCTCTTCCAGCCATTATGTAGTCAAGTTATAGCTGAGACATATTTAGTTCTTATGTGAGTCCAACTTGAGAGGCACCTGAGAATAAGAGGACAAATCTCCACTACAATGCTGAGTAGCTGGTAGCCTCATGTCCAATATTCTCGTGCAAACACCCTTTCAGGAACCAAATACCCTTCATATTATGCCCTGATTCTATATGGGTTAGACATACACATCAAATAACTTTGGTTTGTCAATAAACAATCTAAATAATGGAAGGTAAAATCAATTATATAAAGTTTCCAAAGAAGGATAGGGGAAGAGTTTCCAAGAAAAGTTTTTTTCTTATTGGAAGAAGCATATCAGATGAAGGCAGCATTACTTTATGTATGTATGTAGGTATGTATGTATGTGTATGATTTTAAGGCAGGGTCTGGCACTGTCACTCAGGCCAGAGTACAGTGGCATGGATCTTGGCTCACTGCAACCTCAGTCTGCTGGGCTCAAGTGATTCTCCCACCTCAGCCTCCCAAGTAGCTGGGACTACAAGTGTCCACCACCACACCCGGCTAATTTTTGTATTTTTTTGTAGAGATAGGGTCTTACCATGTTGCCCAGGATGGTCTCGAACTCTTGGCTCAAGTGATCCTCCTGCCTCAGCCTTGCAAAGTTCTGGGATTACAGGTGTAAGCCACCACACCTGGTGGCTCACTAATTTTCACTAATGGCAATAAAACTACTACTTACAATATCAGAGTGACAATTAATGTATTAGCTGACTAAATAAGGAATGTAGTAAGTTTACTCAGAGCTTCTGCCTATATAGAGTAAGACCCCAAGGCATGGAAGAATTACTCACTGTAATAAACTAAGCCAACTAAATATTGATTAATGGTGCTCACATAACAGCATAATATTAGAACAGAAAAGAAAATTATAGATTGTACTGGATAACTCATTCAAGCATAAAATTTGGAATCAGATGGTCCTAGGTTCAAATTCCAACTCAGCTTCCTCTTTGCCACCTCTGTGGCCTTGGGCAACTTGGCCTCTCTGCTCCTGCATTTTTTTTTTTTTTTTTTCTGAGACAGGGTCTCGCTCTGTCACCCAGGCTGGCGTGCAGTGGCGCGATCTCAGCTCACTGCAAACTCTGCCTCCCGGGTTCATGCCATTCTCCTGCCTCAGCCTCCCGAGTAGCTGGGACTACAGGCACCTGCCACCACGCCCGGCTAATTTTTTGTATTTTTAGTAGAGATGGGGTTTCAATGTGTTAGCCAGGATGGTCTTGATCTCCTGACCTCATGATCTGCCTACCTCGGCCTCCCAAAGTGCTGAGATTACAGGCGTGAGCCACCGCGCCCGGCCTGCTCCTGCATTTTTAAATTTGCCTGGTACAGATCTATATTCCTAGCTAGTAGAGTTCTTTCTCTTATGGATTAAATAAAGTAACACAATTGAAGTCACATGGTGCACAGTGAGCGCTTCATAAAAACTCTAGTCTTCTTTTCATTTTACAGAAAAGGAACAAAAGCCTGGAGGACTGATCTAACTTTCCTGAAGGGCCACAGTTAACCAATGTCAGACCCAGATGAAAGCCCTTGGCTTCCTGACTCCTGGTCCAGCTGGCTGTCTATGATTTCCAAAATAGGGCTGTGCCAAAGACAACTGAAAATACATTTACCTCTGGTTTTTTAAAGCTGAAGAGAATGAAGTAAAAAGAGAGAAGGAGGCTGATGCGGGGTGAGAGGTGTAAGAATCAGATTTACTTTCCTGGTTTTGCATTACCTTCCTGAGTTTACACTGCCTGAGCACACACCCACTAATGGTGGGGGAAGTGGCGGAGCGTAGCCAACATGGGATTAAAAATTGTGTTACATCAACCCACAAAGTAAATAATCTACCTGCCCACAATTGAAGGGGGTGTGACAGGGTATTGTGTTTTTTCTCACACATAGTTCTTTGGGTCTCCTGGGGTCATCCCAGATCTAATTTTCCAGAAGATCCTATCTACGCCTTTCCATTGGAGTTTTGAGCTTGCTAATATGTGGATTTGGCAGACAGATGCAAATTAAAGAAGATATATATGAAAAATCACTTGTAGCCTAAACATGATTTCTGTGTGGGACTGGTGCTCCACATGGATAAAAGAGCCATGGGCCAGAGACAGGATGCTTGGCTGCTTCCCTGCACTGCTGTTAACACTCGGGGGGACCCAAGACAGGAGGTTAACTTCTCTGGGCATCTATTTTGTCACCTATAAAACACCATCAAGTAGTCATTTGCTATACAGTGAATGCAAAACGTTTGTCACATTTTATTTTTCTTTATCCTTTTAAGAGCTTCATGGGGGCAGATTGTACTCCCCACATTACAAGTAAAGAAATAAGGGCTTAGGGATATTGTGACTTGTCCAACGTCATTTAGCTGGTAAGTGGCAGAACCTGACAGAACCGGGATTTGAATCCAGAATCTGCTTTCAACCTCCAAGCTATACTACTTAATATTGTGAGGGAGGGAAAGGATGTTAAACTTCAGAGTACTTTACAGGAGTTTAAACAAATGTTCAATACAATCATTTGTTAGAGGTATGATCCCTAGGAGGTGCCTGTACTTGTCATTTTCAGCTCATTGACTTTCTCATTCACTGCCTCTCATCTGATCTGTGAGCCTCAAACCACAGTTATCCTATTTCATTTCCTTTGTTTTTGGTGTCAGTACTCCTCCCACACTGGCTGATTTCAGGGGGAGCCGGCACCACTTCTCTTCAAGTAGGGGAGTGTAAGTGTAGGAAGCCAGTCACACACACACATGAATATGCACGTGCGCGCACACACACACATTCATATTAGTTTGTGATACACACATGTGGTTTCAGAAATTGACAATTTAAAAACATGTCCTTATTATGACAGTGCACATATCATGTATAAATAATTCCCCAGAATTGGGGTTGGGTGAAAAACACGCTGTGATAAACTGATAGAAAGCGAAGAGACATGTACTAAGGAGAATACCAACAGACTTAAACCTTCTGGTTTCAGCCCCCACCTTGAATTTTAATACAAGTTTATGAATTTTTTCCTGCTCATTTGGTCTCCTGAAAGATCCTTACCCTTGGTAGGAAATTAGCTTGATACAACCCAGTGTCTCTTCATCAACTGATACTGAGCTTTCACTCTGTTATCTGTATCTGCATTCCAGGTAGTGGTGGTCATCAGACTGTAAACTTTGGAGGCTCAGGGTCACATCTGTGGAATTCTCTCTTCTGTGGGCTGGCATGGCATACAATTAGCAAATTGGTGATGACAATGTTTTTCATTCCTTCTGTTGCTTTTTGTTTGGTTTGTTCAGGAGACAGACACAAAAGATTTTGAGGCCGGGTGCGGTGGCTCACGCCTGTAATCCCAGCACTTTGGGAGGCCAAGGCGGGCGGATCACAAGGTCAGGAGATCGAGACCACGGTGAAACCCCGTCTCTACTAAAAATACAAAAAATTAGCCGGGTGCGGTGGCAGGCGCCTGTAGTCCCAGCTACTCAGGAGGCTGAGGCAGGAGAATGGCATGAACCCAGGAGGCGGAGCTTGCAGTGAGCCAAGATTGCGCCACTGCACTCCAGCCTGGGGGATAGAGCGAGACTCTGTCTCAAAAAAAAAAAAAAAAAAAAAAAAAAAAAAAAAGCAAAAAAAAAAAAAAAAAAATAACAACC